>NC_090234.1:1029245-1174245 GCF_024489055.1 Chanodichthys erythropterus
TCCCAGGATGTTTTTATATGTTAAACCTTTGCTAATTATTGACACGTGCAATGCTTTTGATATTTTAAGCACCACAGATATATATGTTTGTACATAAATGATTTATTATGATATTACATTTTCACAGCATAATTTAATTACTAATTTATACCCATTAAATTTCAGATTGTGCTATTCTTAATCAAAAATGAATAATGATCAAGATTACAGCGATACATTTAAAGGTGCCCTAGAATCAGAATTTGAATTTACCTCGGCATAGTTGAATAAAAAGAGTTCAGTACATGGAAAAGACATACAGTGAGTTTCAAACTCCATTGTTTCCTCCTTCGTATGTAAATCTCATTTGTTTAAAAGACTTCAGGAAAACACTCGGATCTCAACATAACACCGACTATTATGTAACAGTCGGGATCATTAATATGTATGACCCCAATATTTGCATAATGCCAGCCCATTCGACGCATTAGACAAGGAAAGGCAGTATTAACGTCTGGATCTGTGCACAGACAAGGTAAGCAAGCAAGGACAATAGCAAAAAATGGCAGATGGAGCAATAATAACTGACATGATCCATGATATCATGATATTTTTAGTGATATTTGTAAATTGTCTTTCTAAATGTTTCGTTAGCATGTTGCTAATACTGGTAAATGTGGTTAAAGTTACCATTGTTTCTTACTGTATTCACGGAGACGAGTCGTTGCTATTTTCATTTTTAAACACATGCAGTCTGTATAATTCATAAACACAACTTCATTCTTTATAAATCTCTCCAACAGTGTGTAATGTTTGCTTTAGCCACAGAGCACAGCCTCAAACTCACACAGAATCAAACGTAACCATCTAAATAAATACTTTACTCACATAATTCGAAGCATGCATACAGCATGAATGACGAACATCTTGTAAAGATCCATTTGAGGGTTATATTAGCTGTGTGAACTTTGTTTATGCAATGTATAGTCGAGAGCTCGTGTGGCAGAGGGAACGCATCTCTTAAAGCGGCCGTGCTGAAAAAATCAGTGCATAGTTAATGATGCCCCAAAATAGGCTGTTAAAAAAATTTATTTAAAAAAATTTATGGGGTATTTTGAGCTGAAACTTCACAGACACATTCAGGGGACACCTTAGACTGATATTACGATCTTGTAAAAAAACAATCTAGGGCACCTTTAAAAGTTTATAGATGACTGTATTTACATGTTTTATCCACCGCGGGGCGCCAAACATTTGTTATTAATTTTAATAATGTCATTGCTATTTGAAAAAGATTGTTTTATCCTTTGATGTTTATATGATTCGTTTCCAGTCATATTGATAACAAAAACTGAATATTAATGTATTTACATTATGTCTCATTGATGTTATTTTGTAGTACCAGACAAGACGAACGTTACAGACGAAGGTAAAATAGAAACACTCTATTCATATTTTTGAATAAATAATGAATAAATAAAATAAATAAAACTTTTTTCTTCTTTTATAGAATTGATTCATCTTGTCACACAACCAGGGTTTATCAACCTAACCCAGAACACGAATAATTCGGACGGAGGTAAAATAGAAACACTCTATTCATATTTTTGAATAAATAATGAATAAATAAAATAAATAAAACTTTTTTCTTCTTTTATAGAATTGACTCATCTTGTCACACAACCAGGGTTTATCGACCTAACCCAGAACACGAATAATTCGGATGAAGGTAAAAATAGAAACACTCTATTCATATTTTTGAATAAATAATGAATACATAAAATAAATAAAACTTTTTTCTTCTTTTATAGAATTGGTTCATATTGGTGCACAACCGGATTTTATCGACCTCACCCAGAACACAAATAATTCGGACGACCATGTTCACAGCCCCATCGAGGTTGATAGGCTAAGAACTGAAACGCCCATTTCTACGACATCACGAGCTGTGGACATAACCAGTAGCGACGTGATCGACCTCACTTTCAAGTGTAATGAACCTGCTGCTGTGATAGATCTCACACTAGATTGTAATCTACCTCCTAGGAAAAGGAGAACAATACTAGAATACAGACCAGCGTAGTCTCATCAAAGTCCCCTGCTTTTTGATGGTAAGATGTGCTTTTATTTTTAATCTTTTTAAAATTAACGTTCTAAGAAAATGTTATTTAATGGGACTGCCACAAATGTCACACCTCACATGCTATTAATTATCACTATTTTATGTTTTTCTATTTCTTATTTTAAGCAGATAGCAGTATTGTTTGCACAGACGAAGCACCAGGACCTAGCAATAGGGGAATATCTCCAAGGCCTGTGAGAAAAATAGAAAATTGTACCTCCGAGCAGTCTCCTCAAAGTCTCCTGCTTTTTGATGGTAAGATGTACTTTATTTTTAATCTTTTAAAATTAACATTCTAAGAAAATGTTATGCTAATCAAATTATTTATTGGGACTGTTACAACATTATGCAACTTATGTTATGGAATATCTCTAATTGCAATTTGCTATTTCTTTTCCTATACGGACGGCCATGACAGTCGTGTGAATGATTTGTCAGAGTGGAGTGAGTCACAGATAAATGCTTGGGATGGTGCATCATGGACAAGCAGTCAATACGATGAAGCATCAGTGCGCGGGAGGCAGACGCCGTATGTCTATGTTAACGATGTCCACACTCGAATAGATGCATTTGTTAATGAGATCCATAACCTATCACATCCAATTGTTCACGATGTCCGTGACAGAATGATAAGATTTTTTAACGATGTCTGCGACCGATTGGATGCACAGGAAAATAGGATTCAGGAATTGAGTGGTATTGTATATAACCAGCATTATGCGCTAGAGACAGGCTTTCACATTTTCCAATCAAGTGTAAACGAGAATTTTGCACGCATCAATAACATATTAAATGAAGAGCTAAGAGAAAGAAGATTGATAGTAAATCTTCTCTGTGCTAGAAACAATGTCAGATGATGCAATGTGAATATCAAATCTGTTGTAGTTACATGTCAATATACATGTGAATGTGTTATCTTTTTATTATTTTGACTTGTCTGGATGAAATATTTTTCTTCATAATTTTGTGAGATATTTCATTAATTAATTGTTAATATCGCTTATGGTCTACAATAAAATTAATGTTGTGAAATCTTTCACACCGTAAGCGATATCTCATACATTTAAATGTTAATATACCATTGATCTAAAAATAAAAAATGGATGCTACAAATTCTTTTTCCACAGACGATGCACACAGTTGCAATCCAGACCAAACTCTCTCAGAGCGGCTACAGACTGCACTTGAAATGCAAATTGAAAACCCGCATCAGATGTGTGATTTATTACAGTAAGCGATAAATCTGTATCCAGATTTTGTGCAAACATCTTTTAACGATGTATCATCACAACAGTCTTCTAATTGGGAAGATTTAGAAATGGCTCTTGATCAAATTCCTAATATTGATTTGTGTGTACAATTACAAGAATTAATAAATTACCACAACATATGTCCTGTACAAGACGGTATGAGATTAAATAATAACAATCCCCCATCATTTAGATGTACCGGTAATGACAGTAATGCACAGCCAGCTCAGCCTGCAGTTCCGGTGCGAACGTCAACCATCAATGCAGCACCCCCTGAATCCCCTACAGGTACGTCACGACTAACACAGCCAGACATTGATACTTTGATTCGTGAGGGTGGTGAAGTAAATGGCTACCGTATATTACCGAGACCCCGTTTCAATAGCGTACAATTGCGAAGACCGCTGAATCTGAGAGAGATTAGCTCTACAGATTTAGCATCGTACCACATTTGTTTACACGATGCTTTTAGCGAAATAGTGGAATTTGCTAGAGACATTGGCGGTGACGCTAGCGTAATCAATATGGCCCTTACGGGGGCTTCTCTGTCGACGCCCATTCAAACCATTTTATCAGATCAGAATAATTATGACATCAATCTATTTACCGATCAAATTGAGAGAGTTTTACAAAGTAATGAACAGATATTGACGGACGACACACTCGCGGTCGAAGTTGATGTAGCCATGAACAGACGAGGAGGCGGTTGTCGTAAACTCACAGATTTAGCACTTGATCAGGTCATCAAACGTAAAAAGATGACTTTATTCTGCCCCACGAATATATCAAATAAATTATGCTTCTCTATCTGCCTTGCGCATTTCCTAAATCCACTATCGTCCAAGAATGAGTTAGAAAGACTGGCCGCATCCATCCAAAATGACGCAGGCTTCACAATTCAAGACAAAATTGGTTTGGGTGATTTAAATGCGTTTGAAAGTATTTTAGACATTAAAATCTTCGTTTTTTTACAGGACGAATGCCGGTGCGTTAGAAACGTACAAAAATAACGATGAGCCTCACCCTAAAACGGTATATCTCTATTTGTACAACGAACATTACTATAGAATTCTGAATTTGACCACATTCATTGGCGTTGACTATGTATGCCAATTTTGTTTCAAAGGCTACTCAAGTCCTAGAAATCATCAATGCAAGCATGTCTGCAACGTATGTTTTGACGCTGATTGTTACAAACATCTTGAAAGAACCATGCATTGCCCCAATTGTCTGCGATTTTGTAAGTCGAGTTACTGTTACAACGCCCATAAAAAAACACACCCTGTATGGGAAAAAGCACTGTGCGGTGCTATAAAATATTGCAAACTGTGTAACAAACGATACAATGTCATAGGTCAAGGTAAGAGAACCCACCACAAATGTGGTCCCTACCCTTGCAGCCATTGTGGCGAAGATCTGCACGATCAGGGTCTACACCAATGCTTCATACAACCCATAGTGCCCAAGGAGCCTAACAAGAATTACATTTTCTATGATTTTGAAACGCGATATCAAAATGGAAAACACATAGCCAACTTTATTTGTGCGATCTCTTTTGAAGGAGAAAAATTTTGTGGCGGAAGGCCCCGGGTGTATTGCCCAGTTAATCACACACTTCAGACAGCCGCGATACAAAGGATATTGTTTCATAGCTCATTGCGCGGCCAGATTTTATTCGTTTCTAATTCTGGAGTATTTTTGCAATGCAGGTCTTGTGCTTGATGTCATAATGTAAGGTTGTAAATTAATCATGTACGATGAAGCTTTCGCACAACGGTACATCGACAGCTATGCATTCATACCAATGGCTCTGTCTAAGATGCCCGCTGCGCTAAACTTAACAACTATGGAGAAAGGATATTTTCCCCATCTTTTCAATACGGTGGAAAATTAGAATTATATAGGAAAGAAGCACGCTGGCTCTGACACACAATAATGCATACGTCCAACAGAGTAAGACCTACTCAAACGCTTCGATCGAATGGCTCGAGTATGTCAAAAAGACTCGAAATGTGGATATTCATCATGCTGCAAACTACGGTGAAGTGTCGATCGGTCGTTTCTTTTTAGTTTCTATGAAAAGTCGGGGGTAAAGTATCGTCTAGAGTACAACGGATGTTTACATCATGGTCACGACTGACCATGTCAGGAGTGCCCTATGGGGTTCTTAGGAGACAATTTGACGATAAGGTTGATATTCTGCGGAATGCGTACGGTTTGCGAATTGAGGTTCTTTGGAAGTGTGAATGGGGAAAGATGAAGCGGACCGACCCTTCTGTGATGGAATTTATGAGTACCTATTCAACCCCCGAGAGACTGAAACCGAGAGACGCATTGTTTGGGGGGCGTACTAATGCTTATAAACTCTATCACAAAACGGCCGATGGTGAGAAAATAAGTTATGTAGATTTTACAAGCTTATATCCTTTCTGTCAGGCCAGGAAAACCTATCCGATCGGTCACCCCCAGATCATTTTCAAAGATTTTGAACCGATCGAAAATTATTACGGTCTTATCAAAGCTACCGTTTATCCGCCCCGCAAATTACTGCACCCTGTTCTCCCTTACCGATGCGGTGGGAAACTAATGTTCCCTTTATGTCGTACGTGTGCTCACATTCAAAACCAGACAACAAGCTGTAGCCATACGGATGAAGAGAGGGCCCTCACGGGCTGCTGGGTCAGTCTCGAACTTTTAAAAGCCATAGAGAAGGGTTACGTGGTAGCCAAGATCTATAAAGTTTGGCATTTTCCTCAAAGGTCAGATACATTGTTTCGCGATTATGTAAAGACTTTTTTACAATTGAAACAGCAGGCATCTGGTTACCCATCAAACGTTGTCACTGATGCTGAAAAACAAGATTACATACGCGAGTATTATGAGAAAGAGGGTATTCGCCTCGATCCCGAAAAGATCTCCCACAACCCCGCACAGAGGTCTATCAACAAGTTATTGTTGAATAGTCTTTGGGGGAGGTTCTCTATGAGGGAGAATCTTCCTCAGACTACTCTTGTGAAAGACCCCGAACATTTCACCAGAATTGTTTTTGGTAAAACCAACAATCTGTCATATTTCACATTCATCTCGGACGACGTTGCTCTTGTCCAGCATCGCTCTGCAAAAGATGAGGTTCGCGAGACTCGTGACATTAATGTGTTTGTCGGGGTGTTTACTACAACTCACGTACGCTTGGAGTTGTACGAACTCATGGACAAACTCGGTGACCGTTTGTTATACTCAGACACAGACAGCGTTATTTTCGCATCAAGGGAGGGAGACTGGGACCCACCTCTGGGGGATCATTTGGGGGAACTGACGAATGAGTTAGACGATGGTGATTATATTACGGAATTTTGCTCTAGCGGGCCAAAATCATATGGGTATCGCACCGCCAAAGGTAAAGTATGCATGAAGGCAAAGGGGATAACGCTCAACGCTAAAAATTCCCAAGCTATTCGGTTGGAGAGTCTTATTGGTCTGGTTGACAGCTATGTGACTGCATGTGACAGTACGCAATGCATCCTGGCCCAGACCGAAAACATTGTGAGGAATAAAAAGAATCTCACACTGCACAACAAATCAGTCGTTAAAAGGTTTAAGGTGGTGTATAATAAACGACGACTTTTGTCCGATTTCACCTTCGGGATGCTTCTGATTTTGATTTCAGACTTCAGCATCCATTCTCAGCAGTGATCAGCGGACCTTCAATTTGGGGAAGAGTTATTTTGTAAAAAGTCTGTCGGAAAATGGAATGAAAATGATTTCTAAAAAAATTGAAAATGTTGTTTTTTTGTACGATTGTTGGCAACCTCTGTATGATGAATTACTCAAATTGTATGACATTAAATTTGTGGAAGGAATACCAGAGAGTCTGAATGCTGATTATTTACTACCTGTGAACAATTCTAACCTTCTAATTATTGATGATATGATGAGGGAAGCAAGTGGAAACAAAGAAATTGAACGTGTCTTCACACAGTATGTTCATCATCGTAATCTTAGCGCTATTTATATCGTACAAAATTTATTTGTTCAAGGAAAATCCAGCAGAACCATTAGCTTAAACACCAATTACTTGATTCTGTTTAAAAACCCTCGGGATGCTAATCAAGTAGCAGTCCTAGGACGTCAAATGTATCCTGGAAACGCAAAATACTTTATGGAGTGTTATCAAGATGCTACCAGCCGGCCTTTTGGATATTTAATGATAGACTATAAAGCAAAAACTCCTGAACAATACCGTCTCAGAACAGGCTTGCTTTCAGACCGCCAAGTGGTTTATCTCCTGAAAAAAAGAAGAACGTGATCGATCGTCATGCCGGCCAGACTTTGTAAACATCTACCGCTGTTAAAACGGATACATAAAGCTAAACAAAGATGGCTTATTTTACAATCGGCGTCCGACGAACTCATTTTACCATTGTGCGAAGTGGCTCTTAACATTCTCTATGGTACGATTCCTATAAACCGACGACAGTAACAAAAACTTAAAAGGAGAAAAAAGGAAATTACATTTGTCGTCAATAAAAAAATTGGTCTATCTGCTAAGAAGCGTGTCTTCAATCAGACTGGAGGATTTCTTTTACCGCTCCTTAGCGTCGCAGTACCCTTTATTTCCAGCTTAATCGCGTCTAGACGGGGTTGAGGATGGAATATGCTGAGAAAATGTATTTAGTTCCCCAACACCAGGTGGAAAAGGTGAAAAATGAAAACGTTCGCGAAAATATTCAACAGGTCGTAGAGAACGATCTGGATGCATCCATAAGAAATATCTTACTCAGGTCTGATTTGAATCAGTATGAAAAAGCCAAACTCTACTCAAACATACTGAGCAGGTTTTTGACAATCGTTAAACAAGGTGATCGGGAGAATAACGTTTTAACGTTGTCGCTACCGTATTCTGAAAACTATCATAAAGACGAACGACCAACAAGTATACCTGAAGACAACAGCGATGCAGATGACATTGTGAGTGAAGTTCTGAAGAATGTACCGTCAAGAAGTGTGAATAACAGTAGATACATATTAGACAAAATGTCTAAAGCTAAAGGACTGAGTGCATGGAACACATCGGGGGAGTTTGTGTTCAGGGGAAAAGCTATACCTGGTTCACACATGCTCGACTTGTTAAAGAATGTTACAGCTCCACAAAAGATTCGGGATGACAGAAGACCGCCAGGATGGTTGGAGTTTCTACAATCATTTGCCGAGTTAAACATTCCGTTTTCTACTGTGCCGAATCATAATGTTAGACGGGCAATTAATTCTTTAAAAAGACCTGATACTGCTACACCGGAATATGAAAGTCCTTCAAAAAAAGTAAAAGGTTCTGATATTGTTACAGTACAGCGTAAATCGTCTTCTAAAAAAACAAAAAGAAAAAAAGTACATAGGTCGGCTGCCTCAGAAGGTCATGTAATTATATCACCGGCTACCGGTCAAAGTCAATGGTTAAAATTTTAACATGATTCTGAATATTTTTGTCTAATGAAAATATGTGTATATGTATTGATTAAATTTGAAATAAAAACACAATAAAAATATTTCAGTTTTAAGTCTTTATTTTTTAATCAAAGTAAATTGAAAACTCAAACATGATTCATATGTGTATTACACTTTTGCGCACACTGAATACATGTGAATTTTTCATTACACTTATTCGGTTTTAATCTTTTCACAAAGTATGATACCATTTTATAATTTTTAATATAATCGTCGCTATACTGCTTCAACAGATCATTATAGTTACGTCCGTTGATCAAATGATACAGAAAAAACACACAGTGTTGCCTGCAAGTATCCGATGCGAAATCCTGCACACGTCTGGATGAATATACTACTTTAGACGCATTGGTCAGCAGAAAGTTTTTGATGGTTCCTGGAAAGCAGTCGCTGTCGGGGGGATTTCCAAAACTGTCGAAAAAATAGCCGGTACCGTCACCGTGTAAATAAACAGCCAACCAATGTTCGCCTGGTAGCAGTGCGGGGTGAGTGTTTATTGTTGATGCGGATGGTGAGTTCATTAATGGCATTTCAGGTAGTTGATCGCTCGGGAGTACCCCAAGAAATTGAACGCCGCATGATATTTTGTCCATGATACCGGTGAGCTGTACTGTGTTCATTTTAATAGTAATCGACCAGTACCTGTCTGCGGTTAGAGAGTTCAATGATACTATCAAACACGGCGTAGATTAATAAATTAATAGTCCGCGGCAGCGGTTGTCGGAAGCGTGCCTCGAGTCTGATGTTACCAGACTTGATGAGCGATATGTGCTGACCGCACTCTTCGTCAGGTGTGAGGTTGAAGGCGTAAAGTGTGTATCCATTCAGAAAGTCATCCCTGTCGATAGAGAGCGCTTGGTTTTTAAGATGTTTTCCAAAGGCCATAGCCAGTTGATAAAATTCTCGTACAGCGGCCCTAGATTCAAAATTCGGCTGTAGCGGTTTGGCAGGAAATTGCTGGCCATCGACGTAGACTGCTAGGAACTCCAAATTGTAATGTTTGAAAGCGAAAGGGTTTTTATTGTAGGCACCTGTGAATGCATCGTTATCGACCATAGCCAGGACAATAGATTTTGGTAGCGTTCCTAAAAACAAATTTTCTTGATTCGAAACACGGGACCCTGCTGGTATGGAGAAATATTTTAGACAAACACGGTCTATGGGGTACTTTGCTGTAGTCGATAGCAAAGCCTGGGCATGTCCCAGTCTCACAGGGGGTGATACAGAGACTTTCTTGACAAATAGGCTCGCTGACATAATATTTAATTTGTACGCCACATTACCGTCCCTCATCAGACAGAATTCGTCTTTGGCTCTGATCATTCTCAGTTTAATGTCGATGTTATTCAGCATCAATTTTTCTTGAAAGAACCCAGTCAACAATTTGATCTCACAATGATGTCACTATGAGCTCACAATATTCTCATGGTGCGGTCATAATGTGAGAGTCACAGTGAACTAAAAGTGTAACCACACAGAGCTCTCACTGTGTGCTCATAGTTTGTTCACAACATGAGGTCACTGCACAATCACAGTGCACTCATACTGTGATCACTGTGTGCTCATACTCTGGTCACTGTGTGCTCATACTGTGAACACTGTGTGCTCATACTGTGGTCACTGTGTGCTCATACTGTGATCACTGTGTGCTCATACTGTGGTCACTGTGTGCTCATACTGTGATCACTGTGTGCTCATACTGTGGTCACTGTGTGCTCATACTGTGGTCACTGTGTGCTCATACTGTGATCACTGTGTGCTCATACTGTGGTCACTGTGATGTCACTGCGCACTCACTGTGTGCTCATACTGTGGTCACTGTGTGCTCATACTGTAAGATCACCATATAACACCACAATAATTCTGTTAGTTCACTGTTATCTAAAATGATTCAGTTAACTCAAACTTTTACACCCACATTCTTTATTTCCATCAATAAAAACAATCAAACAAAAAGTCAGCTTTTTCCTTGGTTTCCTTTTCAGCCTGGTGCTGGCGTTGGCCAAAAAAAATTCTAATTGGTGAATACATTCCGCGTCTGGTGTTGTTCTGGTGGTTACTTTTAGCTTCTTCACCTCTATTTCATTTTGTTTGTGAAAAGACCTGACACATTCTAAAAACACAAAGAGCAAGGTGTTAACATTACAATTTCTATAGCAGCATCCAGATGCACAAACCAAAACTTAAACACTTACTTTTCAAACATGTCAGGAGCACAGGTGGCAACACCTTCTTCCCATCTTTCCCCGTTCTGTTATACAGACAGAGAACATTGTCTGACGCTATAAGAAGTCTTCTTTGGACAATTGTTGTGTATCCTAAAGAAAGTGTGTATCATAAAGTACATTAAACTACACTTTTGTAGATCTACACTTTACATTCTTAATGATGTAGTGTTGCATCTGATGTCTGGGTAAAGTTGCTTGTTATGTTAGTAAGAGGATGAATGTCAGTCACTTTGAGTTTTGGTAAATGGGAAGTGACGTTGAAGCTTTTAACATAAAACAGCTACAGTTCCGCAGATAGAAGTTGTTGTTAAAAAACTAGTCATATAGCGTGGTGAAATAAGGCTTTTTTATCATTAATATGAGTGTCTAAGAGTAGGCGTACTTCATCTTTTTATCCAAAGAGCAATGATAGTTTACGCTATTCCACCAGTGCAGCATTCTTGCTTACTGTTGTTTTACAGTGCTTGTTAATTATTGAAATATAAGTATAAATAAAAAAAATTAATATATTGAAATATAAAGTTAGTAATGTTGTAATGATCTGACATAACAGGCCTAACAATTCACAAATACTGATATGCAAACTAGCTGCAGCTAGCAATTTTGGTGTGATTACTGAAGGTAAAATGGCTGGTGCACATGTAGCATGTGTGTGCAGTACTCTGCTAAAAAAAAAAAAGACCAGACCACATTGCACATCTAAAAGTGTGTAAATAGGCCACTCACCATTTCTGCGGTGTAACAATACCATGCACAACTTTTTCTTCTTCTTTACATGTTTTATGGTGGTTGGAAGACCAGCTTAGATGGTGCATTTACCACCGCCAACTGGACCGGAGTGTGAAGCATTCACAATGAGCTCACGCTTTACACACATGCTGAGGATCACAGTATGAGGATCAGATGAACTCACGTTGAGCTCACGCTTTACACACATGTTGAGGATCACAGTATGAGGATCTGATGAATTCACGTTGAGCTCACGCTTTACACACATGTTGAGGATCACAGTATGAGGATTGTGTGATGTCACTGTGTTCATCGCATGATCTCACGTGTTGACTGGGAAAATATCACTGTGAATGGGGGCCAACAGTTCCACCACTCTGCTGCCCGCTGTGTAGGAGGCCCTCTTTGCCAACCCCTGATTGTCTCCGCCGGGGTCAGTCGCATCCATATGTCCGGCTGTGTCTTTGTAAAACAAACCGGCTGAGAAAAGCGATTCCAGCGCATCTTTACTGTAGTTGATCAGACTCTCAATGATACAACGGTAAGGATACGTGCTCGAACTCTGAAATATCAAACGATCGCCCAGGCTCACATCGACTTGTGAAAATATAGTAGCCCCCGGTTAATTTATCAGGCCAACCTTGGCATCAGCAGGTAAGTATTCACCGTTAGGCCTCGTGATTTTAAGACGCAAATACAACAGCGTGTTATTTAGGTCGACATAATCGTCGCCATTCCCCGCTATAAAAAACTCCAAAGGTGAAGAGTCCGGTATAGCCGATAAAAGAGGTACTTCTAAATAACTGCTTTTCTCAATAACTGTCTGCGTGAGAGGGACCGTAAATAAGTCCAGCTCGGACTTGATGCACTCTCCTGACATGCGGTGGAGTAATGCCATGTTAGAATATGGATCTTTTAACTGATAAGTTTCACTTTACAGACTTCTTACGCTTTCTGCGTACGACTGAATGTTTCTTGGGGCCCGCTTTGTTTTCTTCTTTATCGAATGACCACGCCTCCTTATACCCGGTGGTTTAGACATTCTCTTACGTGCCATGACCATCAAACCCGACCCGTCTTTAGATTTAGCGTTATCGTTAGCAATACTGAACCCCCTTTTCAACAGCGGTATAGCCATCCTAAACAAACCTCTAAACAACCCGCCTAACCCCTCCCCGTACATGACGCCACCCCCTGAATATCCCGGTAGACCACCGCCGGCCTGATTTTGGTAATAGTTTACATAATCCGTAGCATCCATCCCACGGGGGTTGTAATATGCCATTTTTTTAAAAAATGGATTGTTTCGAGGGTTTAAAGTGTAGTTTTACGATGACTTTGCCGTAAGAAAATGGTATTTTTGCAGTTTTGGTCGTCCTTCAGTTCGATGGTAACATCTGTGATGAGCTCCTTGTTGACTCATGCGTAATGTGGTTTGTCATATCTAACACTGACGATATCATTGTTTTCCCCCGTTATATGTACGCACCTCAAAAGGGGGACATACGAATCACCGACCGATTGATATTGGATAATGTCTGTGTAAACGTACATAGTATAGAAACCCGCGTTGATATCGGCTTGATGAGGAGCGTATGTAGTTTGGTGCGTTGTAAAATCAGCATCTTTATGGTACGCAGAGCGGCCGATAGCATCATCCTGATTCACTCCTAAAATAGCCGCTAGTTTCCCAGAGAAGGTTAAAGAGACGTTAGGTGTCGCAATCAGATACACTTTGTTTTTTAAACGATCAAGCTCCAATAAACCCGTCGGCGAAATAACCTTGCTTATCGCGCGGGCCACGTCATGAACGCTCGGATAGTACCCGCCGGCTATTTGTACCTTCTTTGATACAGAAAACCCAGATAGTTCTTTAAATGGCGCAGAGGAAGTTTTAGGTTGTAAATGTTTAGGGACTGGTGCGGGGGCAGTGTTTAGGGCGAAAATTCCGTCGTCATCATTAAGAGGGTACCAACTTCTAGGATATTCAATTTCAACGAGCGCAACCTCCCATCTACCTTTCAAGTTGATAGGACTCGCTAACCTTGTTCTGTAACTAGACATACGATTTTCCGGATAAACCGACAAAGAAGCGTTGCACGGTAGCGTAACGTAGAATCCGTGGTCGCCCATGGTACCCCCGTTTACTCAAATGATCAATTCCTGTATGCGTTCAAGTGTTTTAAGGTGATTGCAAGTCCACCAGAGTTTTTTTGTCTACATAACTATTAAATTTTGATGGCCATCCTAACCATTTCACTAAGACAAGTGTAGATCGGTCCTGGAGATGCAGCCGCACCTCTACACTTCCGACACAGCAAAAATTGTGTTCATCATTTCGCAACTGCAAGGTAAGGCCCTGCAATGGGCAGATTCCCTGTGGACTCAGAAAGGCCCTGTTGTACAATCATATTCGGCGTTCGTCTCTCACTTCCGTGAGGTCTTCGGGAAACCTCTGAAGGATTCTTCTACTGGTGAGAAACTCTACAATCTAAAGCAAAGAAATCTCTCTGTGAATGATTATGCCTTGCAGTTCCGAACGCTAGCCGCCACCAGCGGATGGAATGAACAAGCCCTCATCACTTCTTTCCGTCAAGGATTGGAACCCAACGTGCGGCTGCATCTCGCTGCATACGAGGACTCAATGGGACTTGAACGCTTCATCCAACTCGCCATCCGCGTGGGTTCTCGTATGCAGTCGTGTCTCCTCGAGCACCAGGGCCAGTCACCTGCCACCAACCTCCTCCGCCGGTCTGAACCCGTCAGCTCCCCAGAACCAGCCACCGAACCAATGTTAATCGACCATTCCCGTCTAACTTCCAATGAAAGACAAAGAAGATTGACTCATAACTTATGTCTATATTGTGGATCTCCGGGGCATGTTCTCTCCACATGCCCAACCCGTCCTCCTCGGCCCGTGGTGAGTGCGATTTTCCCTTCCATTCATAAAATGAAACCACTCACAACTGTTGTAATCCTTACTGCTGCAAATACCTCTGTTCCAGTGGTGGCGCTCCTCGATTCAGGGTCTGCAGGAAATTTCATCTCCGGCGCCCTCTGTCGACAACTCAAGCTCAAGATCTCCCCGTCTCCGGTTAGCTATCAAATCCACTCCATCACGGGCAAACCCCTGAGCCGTAAGCACATCCGTCATTGTGTGGGACCACTTCAACTCAGCGTGGGTATTCTACACTCTGAAAAGATTCATCTGCTGGTTCTGGAGGAGTCCAACGCTGACGTGGTTCTAGGGCGCCCGTGGCTCGAACAACATAGCCCCAACATCTCTTGGCGCACGGGCGAAGTCCTGAAGTGGGGCGACCACTGCTTTCCAGATTGCTTCCCAACGCTTCCTGTTCCAAAGTCTCCATTCTCCAAGTCTCTCTCCATGAATTCAACCTCTATCGAAAGCCCTGTCGAAAAACGCTCCGTGGATGTTCCCCCGGACTACGCCCCCTTCAGTGACGTTTTCTGCCCGCAACGCGCCTCCAAGCTTCCTCCACACCGGCCATGGGACTGTGCCATCGATCTGCTACTGGGTGAACCAGTGCCCAGGGGACGCATTTACCCCCTGTCAATACCGGAGGAGAAGGCCATGGAGGAATACATCAAAGAGGCCCTCAACCAAGGTTACATCCGCCCGTCTACTTCCCCTGCTGCTTCAAGCTTCTTTTTTGTGGCGAAGAAGGACGGAGGCTTGAGGCCCTGCATTGATTACCGTGCCCTCAACAAAATCACCATCAAATTCCGCTACCCGCTTCCCCTCGTCCCAGCGGCCCTGGAACATCTCTGTGGTGCCACTGTGTTCACTAAGCTGGACCTCCGCAGCGCGTACAACCTCATCCGGATACGCGAGGGGGACGAGTGGAAGACCGCCTTTGTCACGCCCACCGGACACTACGAATATCTTGTTATGCCGTATGGCCTGGTCAACGCCCCCTCCGTATTCAAGGATTTCATACACGAGGTGCTCCGGGAGTTTCTCCACAAGTTCGTTCTGGTGTATATAGACGACATCCTCATCTACTCCCGGAGCTTGGCCGAACATCGCCACCACGTTGCGGAGGTCCTCCAACGCCTACGGCAATTCCACCTCTTCCTCAAAGCTGAGAAGTGCTCCTTTCACCAGCCCTCTGTCCAATTCCTGGGGTACGTAATAGATCACAGTGGCATCCGGATGGACGAGGGGAAGGTCTCCGCCATTCAGTCCTGGCCCACTCCATCTTCAATCAAAGAACTCCAACGCTTCCTAGGTTTCTCCAACTTCTACCGCCGGTTTATCAAGAACTACAGCACCATCGTCAGTCCATTAACCAACCTACTCCGTAACCAGCCCAAGTCTCTGTCCTGGTCCCAACAAGCCACCAACGCCTTCGAGACCCTTAAAAGAGCCTTCACCACCGCTCCCCTCCTCGTCCACCCTAATCCAGAGCTCCCATTCATCGTGGAAGTGGACGCCTCCACCACCGGAGTGGGAGCGGTTCTTTCACAGCAGCAGGGGACACCTAGTAGACTCCATCCATGCGCCTTCTTCTCCCGCAAGCTCAACCCGGCGGAGGTCAATTACGACATCGGTGACCGCGAACTCCTGGCCGTCAAGCTTGCCCTCGAGGAGTGGAGGCATTGGTTGGAGGGGGCTACTCATCCATTCCAAGTTCTCACTGATCACAAAAACCTTGAATATCTAAAAGCTGCCAAAAGACTCAACCCTCGCCAAGCTCGCTGGGCCATGTTTTTCTCAAGGTTCAATTTCTCTATCTCCTACCGCCCTGGTTCTAAAAATACCAAAGCTGACGCTCTGTCTCGCCTCCATTCCCCGGAGGAAAAGCCTGAAGACCCTGAAACAATCCTGCCGGAGTCCATCTTCGTGAATCCCATCCAGTGGTCCGAAGAAACCATACCCTCCTCCAATGCCTCCACACGCACTCCGCCGGGTTGCCCCCAAGGCTTGCAATACGTCACCCGGGCACGTCGCACTCCACTTCTGCACAATACCCACTCATCACTTGGCACTGGTCACCCGGGGGTCAATGAGACCCTCTCGTTGCTCAAACAACGCTTCTGGTGGCCCAACATGGCCAACGATGTCAGAAGGTACGTGCAGGGCTGCAGGGAGTGCGCCATCTCTAAGAGCCCACGCCATCTTCCCACCGGCAAGCTCCTACCTCTGCCCGTTCCTGAGAGACCCTGGTCACACCTGGGAGTGGACTTCGTCACAGATCTCCCTGAGTCTGACGGTAACACCTGCATCCTGGTGGTGGTAGACCGCTTCTCAAAGTCCTGCCGCCTGATACCCCTGGAGGGTCTACCTACCGCCATGGCAACTGCTAAGTTGATGTTTAATCATGTTTTTCGTCATTATGGAATACCTGAAGATATAGTCTCCGACAGAGGACCCCAGTTCGTCTCCCACGTCTGGAAAGCCTTCTTCTCCCTCCTGGGTGTGACCGTCAGCCTGTCATCCGGATACCATCCTCAGTCGAACGGGCAGACGGAACGCAAGATCCAGGAGATAGGCCGCTTCCTGCGTACCTTCTGTCACGGCCACCAGAACTCCTGGAACCAGTACCTGGGTTGGGCCGAGTACGCACAGAACTCCCTCCGCCAAGCCACAACTGGACTGACACCCTTCCAGTGCGTACTCGGCTACCAACCCCCACTGTTCCCCTGGGATGGGGAACCTTCCAACGTCCCCGCAGTCGACTACTGGTTCCGGGAGAGCGAGAGGGTTTGGGACTCAGCTCATCACCAACTGCAGAGAGCCCTGCGCAGACGCAAGATGACAGCCGACCTTCGGCGCTCCGAAGCTCCCATCTACCAACCGGGGCAGAAGGTCTGGCTGTCCACCCGGGACATCAGGATGCGTCTGCCCTGCAAGAAGCTGAGTCCCCGCTTCATTGGCCCGTTCCCCATCATCCGGCAGATCAACCCCGTCACCTACCGTCTTCAACTCCCAGCACAGTACAGTAGAATCCATCCCACATTCCACGTATCACTGCTCAAGCCTCACCACCCTTCTGTTGTTCCCTCCACAGAACCTGACATGGCAGCCGCCGAGCCCCCCCTTCCACTCATCCTGGAGGACGGCACAGCCTACGTGGTTCACGAAATCCTGGATTCCCGGCGCCGTGGTGGTCAGCTGGAATACCTCGTCGACTGGGAAGGCTATGGTCCCGAGGAACGCTCATGGGTCCCCAAGAATGATATCCTTGATCCTATCCTATTACAGAACTTCCATACCAATCACCCTGACAGACCTGCCCCACGCCCGAGAGGAAGACCACCACGACGTCGGGGTCCGCGGCCCTCAGGAGCGGCCCGTGGGAGGGGGGGTACTGTAACAGACACGTCAGGTTCCACCTCACTGCCATACCCACGTACCCAATCACCGGAGTACTAATCACCACCACCTGCCACTCATCAGCACTGCAATCAACACCACTACAAAGACTCTCCACACACACACACTCACTGTCCGGTCTCGTGTGCACTACTACCTATGTATGCTAACCTTAAGGACTCCTAACGCCATACTTACCTGCTCCAGTCGTCTCATCCATCTCCTTCGTCTCCCGTCCTCCTTGTGTGATTACCTGCCTGTGTGTGTGTGTCTCCGCCAGCTTCAACCATCCCATCTCTTCAGCTGCGTCTGCAAGACATTATCAGGACAGTATCATATTCCCTTCATCTCTCCAGTACTCATTATCTGCTTACCATAACCCAGTGCTCTGCTTATTATTAATAAACTCACCTGGATTGTTTATACCTCTGCCTCCGTGTCTCTGTACCGTAACAGATGCATGTTAGCAGATATTTATTATTATCATTGTCTTTGGAATAGGCTGACATGTCAACGAGATCCGCTTGGAATTGGGTATCCACTCCGTACACGATGACTCTATTGCGTTTGTATTTTATAGGAACAGCTCTGTGTAATGTGTAAGCATCCTCCCCGGCCAACCAATCCGAAACCTCTTTATCGGTTAGACGTACTCCACTATCCTTTAAGACAGACTCTTTTAATCGCTTTTTACCACCTAAAGAGCCGGGGTTGGACGGTGTGTAATAAGCTTTCTTCATGAGCTCCGACATGTTGCCGTTTCAACCCTCACGCAAGAATAAGACACGAAAAAGGGGAGAATCAATCTTTTATTAAAAATGAAAAATATTAAAAACAGGTTACATAATGACAACATGCCATAGGTAATAAAATGAAATAGGATTACATGATGACAACATACCATAGGATTACATAATGTCAACATACCATAGGTAATAAAAGAATAAATTGAAAATAGGATTACATAATGCATCGAAATACTCTACACAGTAAGTAAACCGCTATAATGATATAAGATGACAGCATACTCTAAGTAAGTAAGTAAAAAAGATTAATGACCGTCTAGCCAGAAAAGAAATTCACGACATGACTTCCAATCGTGGTCTACGACATAGTTTGTCGTTGTTTCAATAATATCATTGATAATGTCACAATCAACATTATGGATTGTAAGGAGATCCGCACAAACATCTGTTATATACGTGTAGATACAGAGGATGTCACTGATGCGAAAGCATTCTGTACTTTGAGTCATCACTTCCAGAACATTTTGTATCGTATCGCAATATGGTACACCCCCTTTAACACATATGTTTTTCAAATCCCCCCATGAAAGAGATAACCCCCTTATTTGTTCACAGTATTTCCTGAATTTTGCTTTGCGGGAGTAATCATCCTTATCATCTTCATAAGTAGGGTCATCATACGTATTGAGGGCTTCATCGATCAAATTTTCCAATAACGCAATCATTTGTCTTCTGTAATGGCCTTTAAACAGATTATCTATGATGTTCCTTTGGCTACATACAGCACCCATGGTGGTGGGGGGGTCTTGCTCACTCTCCATTCAAAATTGAGAAACCTTGCCAGAGATCGACGGTGTCGTGCACAACTTTCTCACAGGATTTGTCCAGAAGCTTGTCTCTGATTTCTTGTAGTTTTGCAGTGATGAATGGTTCGTCTTTTAGTTCATGCAGAATAGCTCCGGCTGTTCCTTGAATCCACTGAGGATGAGACTTTAAGCCAGACCTTCGTAGGGCGTAGGCTATGACGGCTCGTAGATCAGGTTTAAACAGTTTGCGGGTCAGCTCGTCAAAGTGGGTGTCGAAAAAGTACGCTGGTGGTTCAAACAGGCAGGAATGTTGCAGTTGGCTCGGATGATTTATTGCGCAGCCTTCACAGTCGTCCTTTAGCTTTTCGCTGATGAGATGTTGCAGAAGTACGGCAATCAGAGTTTTTATGATTTTGAATCCGAGGTCGGTGAAGCATCCGTCTGGGGTATCAAACCCCTTGTCGGCTGAGGCAGTGTCAGACAGGCCAGTTAACCCTCTGGAGTCTGAGGCTGATTTGGGGCTTGGAGAAGTTTTGACATGCCCTGACATTTGTGCTTTTTTCATTTGTTCATAAACATATAAATGACAAAAGTGTCATTACACTGTATTCAGCACAAACTAGGCTACAATAATATGTGAGGAACATGTACGTACATGTTTGTGTTTTTGAAGGAATAACATTTATGCGTGGTTATTGAAAAAACTAAAAACTTAAGTCACTGAAATAAGGCCAAAAAAAGTATAGTAAATCTGTGTTCACAAGACTTTTGGGTATTGGAGGTTGTAAACTAGAGTTTTTGCTTCAAAATTATGTAAAAAATTATGCTGCCTACTCCTTCATGTAAAACAATATATTGATTTAGTTTTTGTAAGACACTTTTTGCCAAGAAACACAGTATGCGAGGAGGTGTGAATCACCACTGAAAATGGGCCATTCTCACCTGAGAAGACAAAAGAATTGGATAGTAATGAGCTGAAATGACTTGCATATTAATGAGGCATTTCAGTCAGGTAGGCTGTGAAAAAAACCTTCTGTGATGTCTCAAGCTCATTATGATATATGAAACATACAGAAAAATATTATTACAGTATAAAGTAATGATTTTATATTATACTTTAAAATATAATGTATTTCTGTGATGCAAAGAGTCTGAATATAGGCTTTTAGTTTAAAAGCATGCAGATTTGGAGAAATATTGGATTCTCATATGCTTATGTCAATTTTCTATACAGAGGAGTTATATTAATTTAATATTCACTGTCATTACTATAAGCACTGGTGTTTTCAATTCATCCTTGAAGTCGGAGGGCGCTTTGTGCATTTTTAGTCCACAAATTCATCTAAAAGAAGAAGAGGCTGTTCCATGAATGGAGTTTCCAATTCATACAGCAGCAGGAGGGCGCTAAAGAAACAAAAACTCATCTAAAATTCATCCATAGAAGAAAAGTAAACAGGAACTAACTGTATGTCTTCTAGAGATCGCTAACCATGACTTTTACATCCAGATAAACACTTTTCAAGATAATAAATACACGATTGAGACGATGAATGCATGTATTGCCTCTGAATTTGCCTCTGAATAGCGCTGGCTCCGTGGGCGTGGCCGCATTAGCGGATAATGAGCTGAATCACAGATTTCTGACATGGCTCTCTTTTCATACAGATTACATAAACACAGAAGGTTTGTTTTCGATTTGACTTACATGATTTAAAACATGACATCTTAACGTTTTTTTAGACATAAGTTAAATTTTTCTGTGATTAGTATTCACTAAGTTACAGTTAATTTTCTGAGAATTATCAGATTGCACTTCGTTCAGAGGGAGAGGAGAGATCACGCATCATGTTAGTTTTCTTTATTTTACAAAAAGCACAACATTTTGTTTTTACTTTGAGTGTATATAAATAAAAGAAGACATTCTATAGTTTCAATTGATATATTACTTATGTCTCTATGACAAAAAATGACGGAGTATTTTAAGTCTGTTTTGCTGCAATGTGAAAAAAACCCTGCAAAACGCGCGTTTTTAGACCTCAGAGTGTTAAGAAACTCAGGTTGCGATATCCAAGTTCTTTGCAGAAGTTATCTAACCATCGTTTATCGGTATCAGATGGCACAGATTCGTCTGTCAGAATAGTATCAGTAGCGTTGTCGTCAGGAGGATCAATCGCAGGGTTGAAAGAGACGCCGTAGCTGCAACCGTGAGCACCGTCTTGAGACATGGCTTATAAAGATGTTGTGTGGGGAGGTCCATCCTTGCCGCTCTCTTTATGGGTGTAGTGAATGGGCGGGGACGGCAGAGCATATGTACTGGTGCGTACACATCTCTCGGGGTGGAACAGCTGCACTTTAATTCTGTTGTACCCATCATGCATGTCACACCATTTGAACATTTTGTTTATGATTGAGAAAAGGGAACTCAACTGAGCCAGATCACACCATTTGAACAAAAATTGCATCTCATACATATCATTATGTTCAATATGCGAGACAGCTCCTGAACGGTCGCCGAGTTTTGTTTTGTCTTTGCAGCAGAATATGTAGACGCACTCGTCCGGTTTCTTATTAGAATGATCACCGACCACTCGGAAGCGGACATTCGGAGTTACCCCATCCCACTCCGCGATGTACAAAGGTTCTTCTCTACAGTCATTCAGATCTTTCCAGACTCATGTATAAAATAAAGTCCAGTCTTTATCTGGTAATACAAGGCATGGGTCTTCCCCCGGTATAAATTCACCTCTGTTTTCAGATGTGTAGAGCGTAACAACCCGTCCCGCTTTATGCAGTATGTAACCGAATACACGGTTACTATTCAACAAAAATTCGCCTTTCGCATACTCCTTATTGTCATGGAGAAATTTTGTCAATTGGACATGTCCGTACGCCTTTCTCGGAGCCAAAGTCAGACTTTCCATCATCTCTTTGCACCATTCTGGCTCACGGTTTTTAGGTGAGTACAAACCAGACATGTTTCGCAGCATTTTTCTGTTTCAGCAGAAGCCCAAGCATTATATATATATATAGACATGTGGCGGAATGCGGATATTGTAGCATCAAAGTTCAAACGTTCAAATTACCCACCACACATGTATAAACACAATTCCACTTCCTGAACATAAAAACATATGACACTCATAAACACACTCCAGAAACAGATGGTCACACTTCCTGCCATAAACACAGTCCGGAAACGGAAGGGCAAATAAAGGTCGCACCTGTCATATCATAAATCAGTAAAGCCATAAATCATTTTGTCATAAGGTCCATCATATTACTACTAATGTGTAATAGTGTTGTGTGTTCCGTGTTTGTCAAGTGTTCATGAGATGGATTGCTTGAGGGAAGAAACTGTTCCTGTGTCTGGTCGTTCTGGTGTTCAGGGCTCTGTAGCGCCGACCGGATGGCAACAGTTCAAAGAGGGAGTGTGCTGGATGTGAGGGGTCCAGAGTGATCTTCTTTGCCCTTTTTCTCACTCTGGATAAGTACAGTTCTTGGAGAGTGGGGAGGGTTGTACCAATGATTCGCTCAGCAGACTGGACTACCCTCTGTAGTCTTCTGAGGTCAGATTTGGTAGCTGAGCTGAACCAGACGGTAATTGAAGTGCAGAGGATGGATTCAATGATGGCAGAGTAAAACTGTTTCAGCAGCTCCTGTGATAGGTTGAACTTCCTCAGCTGGCGAAGGAAGTACAACCTCTGCTGGGCCCTTTTCACAGTGGACTCGATGTGGGGTCCTACTTTATATTAAATGGCCTTAACTACTATGTACTAACATTTAAATTAATCATTTGATACAATGCACTTATTGTGTACATACATGTTTTAACATTATACTTATATTTTAAAAAAACCTGCATGTAATTACATTTATAATTACACTGTTGACCCATCCCTTACACCTTACCCCTACCCTTAAACCTTCCCATACCACCAAAGCTTTCCCTGATCTTACCCATATCCCACCTCAATAGCAGCAAAAGTGTTTTGCAATTCAATATGAACCCAATAAGTACATTGTACTTATTTTTTGATGTAAGTACATAGTAGTTAAGGCCACTTATTATAAAGTGGGACCCGATGTGGTTGTCCCACTTCAGGTCCTGTGAGATGGTGGTGCCCAGGAACCTGAATGACTCCACTGCAGTCACAGTGCTGTTCATGATGGTGAGTGAGGGAAGAGCAGGGGGGTTTCTCCTGAAGTCCACAGTCATCTCCACTGTCTTGAGCGTGTTGAGCTCCAGGTTGTTAAGACTGCACCAGACAGCCAGCTGTTCGACCTCCAGTCTGTAAGCAGACTTGTCACCATCCTGGATGAGGCCGATCAGTGTGGTGTCATCCGCAAACTTCAGGAGCTTGACAGAGGGGTCTTTAGAGGTGCAATCATTGGTGTACAGGGAGAAGAGCAGTGGGGAGAGGACACAGCCCTGAGGGGTGCTGGTGCTGATGGTGAGGGTGCTGGATGAGAATTTTCCCAGCCTCACTAGCTGCTGCCTGTCTGTCAGGAAGCTGGTGATCCACTGACAGACAGAGGTTGGCACGGATATGATTCTCTGGCCAGGAAATGGGGGTGTGAAAATGTGTGTGTGAGTGATGGTGCACCAAGGCAAACAAAATGCCATAAACAGCTGTAACCAAATTTTTGAAGTTGGCACACAAATTGGATAATGCCCAATAAAATAATGGCCATGGATGAATTTTGGTTAACGATCCTGGCCGATCCTTGTTGCGGCAGTGCCACACCTAACTCTTCCTTTTCAGAATGTCATGATGAATTCCATCTGCAGAATTCCCTCAAGCTAATTCTGTGACAGGTGTATGAAATACATTGTGATTGTTAACATTTTAAAGTGGTCTGAGGGATGTCCATGTAGGAAAGCATTGGTTAATCATTTTGAAATGCACTGTATAACACTTTGGCAAGGGGGGCGTGGTTCAGTGAACACTGCAGCGGGGGAGAGCGTCAGGAGACGCGCGGTGGATGAGCGGGTTAAGCGCAAATAACAAACACCTGTCTCTTGTTACAGTAATTGGCATGGAGAGAGTACTTAACGCCAGGAGAAACAGGAGTGAGTGAGAGAGAGAAGGACTGCTGGCTGCCACACTCCCAAGGAAGGACTGAAGTGAACGGAGTGAATTCCACTGTTATGTTGTTGATTGTTTTTGTGCCTGTTTGCACACCTTTTTGTTATTATTGAAAATAAAAGCAGTCAGCAGTCATAGCCGACCCTTGCCGTCTTCCTTCCTAAAATCTACAAACTCTGTTACACTGGTGCCGAAACCCGGGAAGGAAGACGGAAGCCGCCGCCATGCAGACGCCCTCTGCTACTGCACCATTTGCGGAGCTAATTACATCTCTCGCGGTCATGCAGCAAGAACAACATCAGGCCCTGCTGGCGGTTCCAGGCCGTCCTCCGAGTCCAGCAGGAGGACCGCGAGACGTTTCGGAACTGGATTGACCGGGAGGTTCGGCCGGAAGCCCCGGTCCAACAAGCTGCGCCCGCCCACCTCCCTCTCAACAAAATGGGGCCTGAGGACGACCCAGAGGCATTTCTGGATCTTTTTGAAAAGATCTGTGGTTGGCCGCGGGACCAGTGGCCGATGCGCCTGGTCCCACTGCTCTCCGGGGAGTCCCAGGTAGCGGCGCAGCAGCTTCCGGTGCAGAACCTCCTGGATTTCGACGATCTCAAGAGGGCCATCATCCAGCGGGTCGGCCGGAGCCCCGAACAACATTGCCAGCGCTTCCGGTCTTTGGAGCTGCACTGGAGCAGTTTATCACTCGGCTTCCCAGAAGAACGGCCGAGTGGGTCCAGTGCCACCGCCCCACGTCGCTGGAGTCGGCCATCCATCTCGCAGAGGACCACATGGTGGCGTGCCCAGGGGTCAGCAAACCTCTCCCATCTGCCTCTCTCTCTCCTTCTCTTTCACCTCCTTCTCTCTCTCGGCCTGTCCCTCTACCTAGGTCCCGTCCACCCGGCCCTCCTCGAGTCCAATAACCGAATAACCAACAATCGTACTCGGCGCCTCGAGTCCCGCCCAGGGGGGTGGGACTACCACCGGCCGGGTAGGACCCCACTCCTGTGTCTCCGCTCTCTGCACGTCAGCCGCTTAACCCTCTCTCTGCCACTGGAGCGGCGGGGAGGTCTGGGCTGGCCTGTTGGCATTGCGGGGACCCGGAGCATTTTGTGGACAGGGGCCCTGTGATGGAGGTGGGGACGATGGTCCGGGTCCCGGACGTCCCGCAGGCTGCCCGGTACCAAATACTTGTGAGCATTAAGGGGGGTACCTATCAGGCATTGGTGGATTCAGGATGTAACCAAACCTCGATCCATCAAAGCTTGATACAATCTGGGGCATTGGATAATAGCCGCGTGGTTAAGGTGCGGTGTGTGCATGGGGATATAGTGGAATATCCTATTGTGCCAGTCATTATTCAATTTCGGGGTCAAAAGCATAGTGTGGAGGTGGCAGTTAATCCGCACCAGCATTGGCCAGCATTCACAGAATTATTGGGGGCTTTATGTAACGGATGCTTCTTGGGAGAAAAATGCAGCGGAGGGGAACGCGAGTGTGCAGGCGGGAGAGACTGAACCGGGACCACTGGGTACTGTCTCAGGGGAACAGAGCGAAATCGAATAGACAGATTTTCTCGGAGCGCGATGATTTTCCTCTGGAGCAGTCTCAGGATGAGACGCTGAAACGTGCGTTTGACCAGGTCAGTACCATCGACGGCCAGCCTCTCCATCCTGGACAACCGCTTACCTATCGATATTTTGCAATTATTAAAAATAGGTTGTATCGAGTGACCCAAGATGCTTAGACAAAAGAAGATACAACCCAGTTATTAGTTCCCAGAAGCCGCCGGGAAATGCTTTTTCAGGCAGCTCATTCTAATCCAATGGCTGGACATTTAGGACAGGGGACAACACTAAATCGCCTCATGACCCGATTTTTTTGGCCGGGCATTCACGAGAATGTGCGCAGGTGGTGCGCTGATTGTCGTGAATGTCAGTTGGTAAACCCACCGGCCACCCCAAAAGCGCCTTTGCGCCCCCTTCAATTAATGCAGGTCCCCTTCGAGAGAATTGGCATGGACCTCATCGGGCCATTAGAGCAATCAGCACGAGGACATCGTTTTGCATTGGTCATTGTGGATTATGCAACACGATATCCAGAAGCAGTGGCTCTCCGCAACATTTCCGCTAAGAGTGTTGCTGATGCACTGTTTTCTTTAATCTCCCGAGTGGGGATTCCTAAGGAAATCTTTACTGATCAGGGCACGGCGTTTATGTCACGGACGTTACGTGAACTTTATGAATTATTGGGCATTAAATCGATTCAGACCAGCGTCTTTCACCCACAAACGGACGGGTTGGCCGAACGTTTTAATCGCACGCTTAAGACAATGATTCGTAAATTCGTTCAGGAAGACGCCAAAAATTGGGATAGATGGTTGGAACCCCCGTTGTTCGCTGTGCGAGAGGTCCCGCAAGCCTCCACGGGGTTTTCCCCCTTCGAGCTTCTCTATGGTCGTCAGCCCAGAGGGGTGTTAGACGTCATAAGGGAGGCTTGGGAGGATGGACTTTCTCAACCTAAAAACGAAATTCAATATGTGCTGGACCTGAGAACAAAACTCCACACGTTGGGGCGGCTATCTATGGAGAATTTGTTGCAGGCCCAGGACAAACAGAGCCGGCTGTATAACAGGGGGACCAATCTGCGTAAATTTGCACCGGGAGATAAAGTGCTTGTATTACTCCCAACGTCAAGTTCAAAATTACTTGCAAAGTGGCAAGGACCATTTGAGGTCACACGGCAAGTTGGAGAGCTCGATTATGAGGTAATACGCTCAGATAGGAGAAAAGCACGTCAAATTTATCACCTCAATCTCCTGAAAAAATGGAATGAGGGAGAATCAGTCATGCTGGCGACGGTGATTAGCGGAGAGGATGATCTCGGGCCAGAGGCGAATATAAAAAAACAATCTCTCGCACTGGCCCCAGGGGGAGATCACATCTCGCCCTCCCAGCTCATTGATCTAACCAAATTACAGGCAGAGTTTGCTGACGTGTTTTCTCCCCTACCTGGCCGTACAAACCTCATTCAGCACCATATCGAGACACAGCCGGGCATGGTGGTTCGCAGCCAGCGGTATCGCTTGCCTGAACACAAGAAAAAAGTAGTTCAGGAAGAATTAGGTGCGATGCTTGAAATGGGAGTAATAGAAGAATCCAACAGTATCTGGGCGAGCCCGATAGTTTTGATTCCTAAGACGGACGGCTCGGTCCGGTTCTGTGTGGATTTTCGCAAGGTGAATGCTGTGTCGAAATTCAACGCATATCCAATGCCACGGGTTGACGAATTGCTTGACCGGCTTGGTACGGCTCGTTTTTATTCGACACTGGACTTAACAAAGGGTTATTGGCAGATCCCCTTATCTCCATTATCCCGAGAAAAAACAGCTTTCACGACGCCGTTTGGATTACACCAATTTGTTACACTTCCGTTCGGGCTGTTCGGGGCACCGGCTACCTTTCAGCGGCTGATGGACAGGGTTTTACGGCCCCATGCTGCATATGCGGCTGCCTATCTGGATGATATCATCATATTCAGTAATGACTGGCAGCGGCATATGCAGCATTTGAGGGCGGTCTTGAAGTCGTTGAGGGGAGCCGGGCTCACGGCCAACCTGAAGAAGTGTGCAATTGGGTGCGTGGAAGTAAAGTATCTGGGTTTCCACTTGGGGCATGGACAGGTGCGTCCCCAAATTGATAAGACTGCAGCAGTTGTGACCTGTCCGCGCCCTAAAACCAAAAAGGAGGTGAGACAGTTCTTGGGGCTGGCGGGATATTATAGAAGGTTTGTGCCTAATTATTCGGACCTCACCAGCCCCTTGACTGATCTTACTAAAAATGAGGCACCAGATACGGTCCAGTGGACGGAGCTGTGCCAGCAGGCCTTTACCCAAGTAAAGGCTGCTCTGTGTGGCGGGCCGTTGCTTCTCTCTCCTGATTTCTCTCTCCCATTTTTGTTGCAGACTGACGCGTCGGACCGAGGGTTGGGTGCTGTCCTGTCTCAGGAGATAGAGGGTGAGGAGCGGCCGGTGCTGTACATTAGTCGTAAGCTCTCTAAGAGAGAGACTAAGTACAGCACCGTAGAGAAGGAGTGTTTGGCCATCAGGAGGGCTGTCCTCACCCTCCGCTATTATCTCTTGGGACGGGAATTCACCCTCTGTTCGGACCACGCCCCTCTGCAGTGGCTCCACCGCATGAAGGATACCAACGCGCGGATCACTCGTTGGTATCTAGCTTTACAACCTTTTAAATTCAAGGTGGTCCACAGGCCGGGTGTTCAGATGGCTGTGGCCGATGTCCTCTCCAGAATGAGCGGGTTAAGCGCAAATAACAAACACCTGTCTCTTGTTACAGTAATTGGCGTGGAGAGATTACTTAACGCCAGGAGAAACAGGAGTGAGTGGAGAGAGAAGGACTGCTGGCTGCCACACTCCCAAGGCCGGACTGAAGTGAACGGAGTGAATTCCACTGTTATGTTGATGATTGTTTTTGTGCCTGTTTGCACACCTTTTTGTTATTATTGAAAATAAAAGCAGCCAGCAGTCATAGCCGACCCTTGTCGTCTTCCTTCCTAAAATCTACGAACTCTGTTACAAACACAAATAATGAAAAGGAAATCCGATAGCAAAAACCAATGTATGGTATTGACAGAAACTGGAATGCCATGGGTTCAAACCCTGCTCCATGTATTGGTGGTAATAAAAGCCCTCACCCCACATTATTTTTTTTTCCACAGGTTACTACTGTCACTGCTGATGAGTAAATATATTGTGTCTCTAACAAAAGCATTCTAAAATGTCCATTCACAGGTAAAGCAGTTTTGTTAAAGGGGTCATGAACTGTGTTTTGTTTTGTTTTATAATGTTTCCTGGGGTACACTTATGGTGTTAATATGCTTTTACATCCAAAATTGTCAACTACACGGGTTTGATTTACTGACACACAGACGAAGAACATCTGACTGTACATGAATCATTAATATCAGATGGGCGGGGCTAAACAGGCAGGAATGAAGTAGGCATTGATCTTCTTCTGAGGAGGCGGTGCTTGCTGCCGCTTTAACGTCATAGATCCCCACTTTGTAAATCCTGTCGTTTGCTGGGTCTGGTGTCAATTAAAGCTTTTATTGGACTAACAAGGAAGATTTCAGCTCTAAAACTTACAGGATATTCTAAAAGTATGATGACCTCTTATATGTCAAAAGCTCAAGAAAAATTTGATTTCTCAGTTCATCACCCATTTAATACAAAAGATGTTCATCCTACAATCTGGGTACGGATGTATTTTTAACTGTATGGAAAATGACAATGCTATTGTCTTGTTTTGGTCTTGTTATTTTGTGTGTGTGTGTCCTCCATGTCTGTCTATCTATCTATCTATCTATCTATCTATCTATCTATCTATCTATCTATCTATCTATCTATCTATCTATCTATCTATCTATCATCATATGTATAAGGTACGAAGGTAGAAGGTATGCTATCAGGAGATTGAATGTGGTATCTTCATAGAACCAGATTTGACTGACACCTACTTGTGACCACAAGAGAAGACTATCTGAGTGGTGGAGTGAGATCCATGAGAACACTATGTGCAGTGCTGAAAAGAGGAACACCCTGAGTTCACACCAGGCGTGCCTCTAACCCTGGCAGAGGCAGAAGAGTTCCTTAGGGGGACCAGCGAGAACTGTTGGCTTAAAAGCCCGCTGTTTGCTCCAACTCATCAAGAGCGTCTAAGGACAGATGAAGGATCAACGAGCACCACGGTGCTTAGCAGCAAAAAGAGAAATTCAGCAGAAAATTATTAAATCACCCTGATGCTGAAGCACAGAATGAAGACATTTAGATGCGTAAGATGACAAAATAGTTGTCTACAGTGAATTTTTACCCATTGTTTTAGAATACAGGAAAATGTTAATTGAAGGTCAAGGAAAAAGATTTATTGATCATTTTATGGTCAGATGGGGGATTGTTAGAATCTTATCAGCCTGACTTTTCTTTCCCTGTTTCTCCCTGTTTTCTCTCATGGATTCTCTTTCTCTTTCATGGATGCAAGGGTAGAATGGAGACTAGTTGTTATGGTTTCGCCACACATCTGGTTTTAATATACATAATGTGTATGTGTGTGTGTGTGTGTGTTTCTTGGAAAGCAGCCAAGAAAGGTCCCTGCCTTTTAGGCCTCACTGGAGCCCCAGGAAGGCAGGGGCGCTGGACCAGATGTTGACCATATTTAGACTTTTACCCATAGGCCTATGCATTCAATGAGTGAAAAAGACAAACTGAGAATGAGCCACAATTCGGGAAAATAAATGTAAGATTAAAATAATCTTGCAATAATTCTCACCCATTAACTACAATAGTCAAAAATATAAAGTTCCACATGTTTGTGAACATACCTGAAAATGATGCACGTGGTTCATTAATATATTTAGAGTTTTTTCCCCTGGGAGTTGGTGTCCTACACAACCTGTGTACTCTGTACTGATGTTTAATGTACCTGGAACAGTTTAATAAGCTTGTGTAACCATTAACACTATCCTGCAGACTATATATGAACTAACAATACTGGCTTCATTATGACAATTGCCATTGTAGTTAGTTCATTATATATGAACTACAATTGCCATTGTAGTTAGTTCATTATATATGAACTAACTACAATGTTGGCTTCATTCTGCAAATGCCAATTTTAATAAGCTATTAAAATAATGTAGCATCATTAAGGACTAACATGAACAATGGACAAAAAGTTGTTTTTACCCTCTGACCTCCTGAAGGCCGCTGTGTAATTCACACTCTGACTAAGACACATTGGGGTAAGCATTTCAGTAACCCTGTGAATGAATATAAAAATGCAGAATCAAATCACATTAATTGAATCACACTGAATTTGAACCTAATTGCAAGGTTAAAAGGAAAAGCACAATGAAAGAAATCCATATATATGCTCATGTATGGTGTTTTTATCCTAACATTGTACGAAGTGAATGTGTTCATTCAGTCAGGGACGACTGCACAAAACATGCAGACTAATAAAAACATTATAAATTGTTACAAAGCGATCAACAATTGTAGTTTAGGCATAAGTTTGTGCTGAAACTATATTTAATAATCCATTAAACCTACTGAGATACAAGTAGAAGCTGAACTAAAATTCTCAGTTCCACGTGAATGTCCAGGAAACTCCGCCCACTGAAACCGGAAATCTCGTAACACGTTTTTAACACGTTTTTCTGTGGAGTGACAGACTCAGAACACATATTGAATATGTTGCATATGTTATATTGAACACACATATTAATATTGCTTTACAGGGACTTTAATACCTTCACCTCACAGAAAGGTGTTTCCACCATACAGACGTGCGCTTCTGACAAACTGAGGATTCAAAGTTTTCCAAATTTGAACACATTGCATGCTGGGATTCATTTCAGCACTATCGGCCCATTTTCTCCATGTTCTGCTTTTTCCAGTTTCAGATGTCTCAGTGTAGAGTTTCTGTCACAAATAACAAATGCACATTCTGATCAGATGACATATAACCAATTAAGATGGCTGTGTGCCATGAGTATGTTTGTGAAGGTTGGGTGTTTTCTGTGGAGTTTTCTTGTAAAAAAAAAAGTGTGCTTTTCTTATTTACAATGTTTTTTTATAAAGCAATTTGGATCCACTGGTGTGTGGGCTGAAAGTCTCGACCTGGAGAGCTCTGTAAACACACAATGCATTGTTCGGTGTAATGAAAAAAGATTGCTATATTTGGATCCAGAATTACAGACTTTGAATGTAAAAATACACCAAAATATAAAATGAAGAAGATTTACTTTACAAATTACAAAGAGAAATGTTAAATTGTTATTATGGACATACCTTTAATATAATGTTCTACATATTTAATCACAGATTAATTTTGGAATTTTACATACATTTGTATGTAATATAAAAAATACAGTAATTTTCCTGTATAAAAAAAAGAGAATTACTGTAATTTGACCATCAACTCAACAGAGCTCCAAACTCAAACAGTGTGGATGGTCCTGTTTGATAAAGGTGGGGTTTGAACTGAAACTAAAACCATCAAACAGGTTTGAAACCAAGCAAGCAGTTCCATCAAACGGGTTTGGGCATGGGAAGTACATCAGGTCCCCAGAAAATAATCGTCCCACCCCGTCCCCAGAGTATAAGAAGACCTGTGAACCCTTCAGGATTCATTTGTGTCACGAACAGACGAGGACAGACGAGGTGAGTTCACACACTCTAAAAAAATCCTAGTTTTATGGAAAATAACGACCTTTTTTACTGTAGTTTTCTGTTATTGTAAATTATATTCAAAACTCTGTAAAATTACAAATCTGTAAATTAATCATTTGACTTATTTTAAGGATTATTCCATTAATGACAAAATACAGTAATTCTCATTTTTTATACGGGGAAAAAAATACAAATTCATGTAAAATTACAAACGGTATCTGTAAATCAACAACGTTTTTTTACCATTAATGAAAAATTGCATTTTTTTAATACAAGAAAATAACTGTATTATATAATATTTTTTTTCTGTTTTCTTAAATTAGATACACATGTATGTAAAATTGCATGAATAATCATAATCTGTAATTAAACTGTAATTAATTTGTAATTAAGGTTGATATCCATACTAACAGTTTGTTCTTTATTGTTCTAATTTTAAAGTAAGTCGTATTGGATTTGTATTTAGCTGTATTTTTATATTCAAACTCTGTAATTCTGGTTACAAATCTAGCAAACTAAATGAATTAAATGAACTGGTCAAATGGTGTTTTCACACATGCAGGGTTACAGCCAGGGTCAGGTACTGCTGTGCTATTCATTATTCACTGTCATTTAGGGTTAAATCAGGGTTAGGAAAGAGTGTGTGTACATGTTTGTCTATACTCTATATAGTTACATTCACTTGACCAATAGTGATCCTTTCACATTTGAGCAAACTGAAAATGTTGAAATTTACTTCAGGAGGTCTTAAAGTCATTTACAACGAGAAGTGGAAAGTGTTGCATGTAAGTGTCCCTGAATTCCCTTCATTTGAGTCCATTGTTTTACAGATTAATTTCCCAGTTCCGACTGTTCTTGTTAACATTTATCGTCCAACACAGACGTTTTAACCCTTAAATGCATCAATGTTTTGCCAATTATTTTTACATATTTTTACAGATCTATATCTAACACGGATGGATCTCCACCTGCTGCGATAATATAAAACTCCCCTAATATTAGAGTAACCATTACAGAAGAATAAAATAAAGCATATTTTGTTTAATTTTGGAGCTTGAAAGGGTTCATTTTGAGCAGATGTTTTATACCTTCATCACTGTCCTCACCAGAGCTCATTTCCCAGTACATTCAGCAAATGACAGTTTTGAGAATATATGTATGAGGTTGTGAATATGAGCCCATTTGTGATCTCAAACATATTATGAAAACTATAATTTTCAACATCTTCAAAATCAATGTTTTGATCACTGACAGCTTCACCAGATCCTCCATCAGGTGACTGTGACACTCATATTTGTGACAGTGACACTCATATTTGATTTTCATGTCTTTGCAGAAGAGCCATGATGATCTACACAGTGACGGCGCACACAGGAAAACAGCTCTTGGCGGGCACCACTAGCCTCATCTACAACCAGATGCATGGTACTGAGGCTGAGACTGAGGAACAGAGTCTGAACCACCTTCAGGGGTTTCGGCAAGGATCGGTAAGTGCGCCCAATTAAACCAACCGTGAGGAGTTTTGGTTCAAAAGTCTTCAGTCAGAAAACTACATTTAATGGAAGATATTTAAAAAGAGTTAGTATAAACGCTGTATGGAGTAATGATAACCTTATTTACCTTAAAATGATCTTCCCAAATGTACAATGGCGTATTAGGGCCATTGTAGGTAAATAATAATAATAACAATAATAATAATAATAATAATAATAATAATAATAATAATAATAATAATAATAATATGGAGCTGGAGGAGTAAATTTCTGTGAAAAAAATTGAATATTTTGTGATTATAAAGTCACAAATTTGCAAGAAAAAAATCTGGAAAATGGTGTCAAGGAACCACATGGCTCCCCCAACTCTGTATTATTATCATTGTTATTTCACCTATAATGGCCCTAATAAACCCTAATGAACATGTCTGTGCAGGAGCGAGCATTTAAGATACACTGTAAGGCATCCCTGGGAGAGCTCGTATCTGTCGAGATCTACTCCAAGCCGTTTATGGGTCTTCTTCACAACCAGTGGTTCTGCGATAAGATCTTGATCAAGACGCCCCAAGGTGACGAGATTTTGTTTCCGTGCTACAGCTGGCTTGACAGCAACGAGAGGCTCGTTTTAAGACCTGCTAAAGGTAGGCGCTTTCAATTAAGGCCATGGGCAAAATTTCTCATTTACCAGGGTACTTGACACACACACACACACACACACACACACACACACACAGGTTTGTTTTGCTATCAAATGTTTTTTATACTGTACACACTGTACATTCTCTCCCCCTACACTACTCCTAAACCTACCCCTCACAGGAAACTGTCTGCATTTTTACATTTTTAATAAAACATTGTTTAGTATGTTTTTAAAGCTATTTTATATATGAGGACTCATGAAATACCAATGTCATTATACATATGTGTTCTCATAAATCACAAAAACGCCCACACACATGCATGCACACACACACTTTTGTATATTGCAGAATAATTCCTTTGTGTCTTCATATGATGGAGAGATATACTGTATGTAGTTGTCATTCATTCATGAGTTAAAGCATCTTTTTTACGTATCTCAGAGGACTGTGATTTAGCTATAGGCTAATACTATAGGCTGGTTGATTAAATTTAATTTTAATTTAATAAAATGAAAGTGTCTATGATAAAAAAAAAATTACATGGATGACAAGTCATCATCCTATGATCAAGTAATGATACATACAAAATATAGCCTACTTTTGTTTTGCAAACAAACAAGTTCAGATTGTGAATTAATGTTGGCATTTGCATTCCAGCTTCACTCGTGTTCCAGGACATCAGCCCAATAGCCCAAAGACAAAGGACGAGGCAGCTAGAAGAGCAACAAAAGTTATTTAGGTTTGTGGGCACCATACCAACACAAGTGTCTGTGTTATATTAAAATAAACTCAGTGAAGTTAAATTCCTTCCATTGAATCACATTTGAATTTTCCACTCCCAGGTGGCGAGTGTATGCTGAGGGCACACCCCAAGTTATCGATTACGACACTGCCATTGCTCTGCCAGCTGAAGTCCGATTCTCTTTCACAAAGGAAACGTCTCGGTTACGTGTGTAACCCTCGTTCCCTGAAGGAGGGAACGGAGACGTACGTCAGTAGTGACCGACGAATTGGGATATCGCTAGAGAGCCCCTATCAGCTTCGAGAGAACTAAAACAAGCCAATGGAATTGGCGTGCGATATTTGCATAATGCGCACCTCCCCTAACAGGTGGATATAAAAAGGGGGGCAGATGCAATCGCACTCTGTTTTTCGCTGAGGAGACAACCGGTGTCCGCACTGCAGCGAGGGTACAGAAACTGTGGCGACGGGACGTACGTCTCCGTTCCCTCCTTCAGGGAACGAGGGTTACACACGTAACCGAGACGTTCCCTTTCAGTCGGTCACGTTCGACGTACGTCAGTAGTGACCGACGAATTGGGATCCCAACTAAAACGCCACAGTTACGAAACCCCTTCCAGTGCCCAGCGCAGGCTCTAGCCGCCCGTCGCACCAAGGGGACGGAGAAGGGGGCGAGCTTACGCCGGGAAGTCTACTGCTGTTCCGATATACCCACTAAGTAAACTAGACTACACTGGGGAAGCGAACCCGTAAGGAACGCTGCGGAACCACTACCTACCCAGAGGGGAAGGAATTTACATGGAAAACATATGGACTGGCCCGCAGGGCAGAACGCATATGAGTCCCTGGGATGGCTCCACCTGAGTAGGGGGAGACTCATCTGACAGGAGAAAGCAGAAGCTCTGCTAAGGGAAAGACACGGGCTCACCGTAGGGAGTAACCGTGGACAATACACATATGGAATCACTCACGTAGAGGGATTGCAACATATGGAACCCAACCAACAGACAACATCGAAGATGGATGTTGGTCTGGCATCAGACACTCCGCAATGCCCGAGCCGAAGGTGGAGGTGGAGGAACTCGACAGGGTTCACCGAACGGGGAACACGACTGGAGTCAACAGATGCACATATCCTGCCCAGGGGGCGGGAGTGGCATTGCAAGCCGACACAAGCACAGGTTCAACGCGTCTACCGGCTGGTGGAAGCGAGTACACGGGAAGAACCAGCTTACACGTAAGCTAAAAACCCTAGCAAACGTGTTGGGTGTCGCCCAGCCCACAGCTCTACAATCTGTCAGCGAGGCGCCATGAGCCAGCGCCCAGGAAGAGGCCACTCAGGTGGAGTGGGTTCTCAACCCGAACGGGCAAGGCACGCCCTGGGAACATAAGCCAGGGCGATGGCATCCACTAACCAGTGGGCCATCCTCTGCTTGGAGACAGCCTTTCCCTTCTGCTGGTCTCCGTAACAGACAAAGAGCTGATCTGAGGTCCTAAGCTTCAAGTTCTATCCACGTAAACACGCAGGGCGTGAACTGGAAAGAGCGAAGCTAGGGCTGGGTCTGCCTCCTCCGAAGGCAGCGCTTGCAGGTTCACTACCTGATCTCTGAAGGGAGTGGTAGGAACCTTGGGCACATATCCAGGCCGGGGTCTCAGGAAGACGTGAGAATCCCCAGGCCCAAATTCCAGGCACGATTCGTCGACCGAAAATGCGTGCAGGTCCCTTACCCTCTTAACATGAGGCCAATACAACCAGGAGGACGGTCTAAGAGACAGTACTTTTAACTCGATTAATTGTAAAGGCTCAAGGGATGACGCCGAAGTTAGCTAAGAACTAAGGTGAGATCCCTAGAGGGTAAGGAGGGTGGGCAAGGAGGAATCAGTCCCCTCGCCCCCCTCAGGAACCTGATGGTCAGACCGTGTTTCCCCAGGGCTTGCCATCAACTGCATGGAGATGTGCAGCGAAGCGGCAACATACACCTTGAGGGTGGAGGGAGACAGCCTTCGCTCCAAGCCCTCTTGCAGGAAGGAAAGCACAGATCTGACCGAGCAAGATCGGGGGTCCTCTCGTCTTGCGAGAGGAGCACCATTCAACGAAAAGGTTCGACTTCAACGCATAGAGGCTCCTCGAGAAGGAGCTCTAGCGGAAGTGATGGTGTCTACGACCGCCTGCGGGAGATCACCCAGAACCTCCGCATCCCGTCCAGGGACCACACGTGGAGGTTCCACAGGTCGGGACGCGGGTGCCATAGGAAGCCCCATCTCTGAGTCAGGAGGTCCTTCCTCAGAGGAATCGGCCAAGGAGGGGCTGTCGTGAGGAGCATTAGGTCCGAAACCCGGGTCCGAGTGACCAATATGGAGCCACTAACAAGACCTGCTCCTCATCCTCCCTGACCTAGCACAGGAGCTGTGCGAGAAGGCTCACTGGGGGAAAACGCATATTGCGTAGGCCCCGGGGCCAGCTGAGTGCCAGGGTATCCGTGCCGAGCGACTCGCCGGTCAGGGAAAACCACTGGCCGAGGGCAGTTCCTGGGGAGGCAACAGGACTACCTGGGCCTCGCCGAAGTAGTGCCAGATCAGCTGGACCGCCTGGGGATGGAGCCGCCACTTGCCCGCAAGTGGAGGCTGCCGTAAGAGCTCGTAGGCTGCACGGTTAAGCACACCTGGGACATGAGTGGCCTGAAGCGACCTCAGATGCTTCTGACTCCATAGCAAGAGATGGCAGGCGAGTTGCGATATGCGACGGGAGCGTAGACCAGCCTGATGGTTGATGTACGCAACGGCCGCCGTGCTTGTCCGAGCGGACCAGTACATGCTTGTCTGACAGCAGCTCCTTGAAGCGGCCCAGTGCAAGACATACTGCTAGCAACTCGAGGCAATTGATATGCCAATGCAGTCGAGGCCCCGTCCAAGACCCGAACCGCATGCCCGTTGTACATGGCCCCCCATCCGGTGGTAGAGGCATCTGTGTGGACCACAGCGTCCAAGGGGTACTCCCGCCCGCAGGAACAAAGGGTCCGACCACCGGATGAGGGTAGGGCGGCAGCTCCGTGTCACGAGGACACTGAGCGTGCTGCGCTGCCATGGCCATCTCGGGACCCAGTCGCGGAGCCGGTGTTGAAGCGGCCTCATATGGAGCAACCTGAGCGGCGAAACGCGGCTGCAGATGCCACATGCCCCAGGAGCCTCTGAAGTCTTTCAGTGGGGCCGCCATCCTGCGCTTGAGCGAACTCAGGCAGTTCAACACCGACTGGACGCGCTCCTCAGAGAGGCGCACAATCCAGGCGACCGAGTCTAGCTCGAGACTGAGAAAAGAGATCCTCTGCCCGGGGGCGAGTTTGCTCTTGTCCCAGCTGACCCAAAGACCCAACAGGCTGAGGTGAGCTAAACCATCTCCCTGTGTACGCACAACTGCTTCGCGAGCTGGCCAGGAACAACCAGTCGTCGAGGCAGTCGAGAATGCGAACGCCCTGTTCCTTGAGGGGAACAATGGCCACCTCCGCAACCGTGTAAGGCGTGGAGCGACAGGGCCAGCCCGAAGGGTAGGAGTTTGTACTGACATGCTCGACCCGAGCGCAGAATCGAGACATGAAAGTATGCATCCTTCAGGTCGAATGCTGCAAACCAAACCCCGGGACGGACGCACTCGAAAATGCGCTTCTGCATGAGCACCTTAAACGGCAGCCTGAAGGTACCGGTTCAAGACGCGCAGATCCAGGATTGGCCATAGCCCACCGCCCTTTAGGGTACAATGAAGTAGGGCTGAACCTGACTTCAAATCGGCTGGAGGGACCGGCTCGATTGTATCCCTCGCCAGGAGGACAGCAATCTCCACTCGGAGAACAGGTGCAATGTCCAACGACACCTAAGTGAAGTGGACACCCCTGGACGCCGGAGGACACCGGGCGAAATGAATCGCATAGCCGAGTCTGATAGTACGCATGAGCCAGCGGAACGGGCTGGGGGCACTAACCAGGCCTCCAGACACCGAGCCAGCAGAACCAAACGCACCACAGACGTACCGGGGGTGGGGCAGCGAACCAGAGTACGGGGACCCGACTCGGGCGGCGTGGTAGCGGCCCAGAGTGTGATCAGACTCTGCGAGGTAGCAGTGCGTATGGGAGACGGCACACGGGGCGCGGCCTGCACCAACACACTGACACCTGCTGGCGAGGTGAGAGGGGGCTGGGAGTAGCAACGCGGGGCGCTGCACATCGCCAGCCACACTCTTGGGACGTAGAGGATCGGAAAACAGTTCTTAGTGGGTACCGCTGGACTCCGGAGAGCCAGCGGCGGAACAGACCAATTCTCCACCCGGCCCTCCTCCGGGGAGAAAGAACCGTTTACGTCAGCTCCAGGTCGCCATATCTCCAGGACCGTCTCCCGCTAGTCAGGTGACTGCGGGTTGAGCGGGCTGGGTTCAAGGCCAGTTTGTGAGATGAGCGCATCGAGAAAGCACACTTAGACGACGGCACATCCCAGCAAGACTCGCCAGGGGTGTTTCTGGACCACCATGGTGGACATTGTCTGGCCAGGGGCCTGCGCTTTGATTTGCATCCTGCGTAGCTCAACCCCGACTCAGAACTACCCACATGCAATGAGTGCTTTGACCTACTGCAGACTTGCCAGGGGCCAAGACTCATGCAGGGCAGAGGTGGTGTGCCCGTAGCACTGCCACCCCACCCTAGGGGGTAGTGAGAGAAAAAACTTGTAGTGCAGATTATGACCCTCTTGGCGTTCCATATTAACGCCAAAAAAGGCCACAAACTGCCAAGTTTTTTCATGCACATCCGGGCTAAGCCAGGGGGCGCGGCAAGGCGAGTACGCGTCGCACGACACCCCCAGGGGCCCGGGAAAGCATGGTTGCCAAGTCTGAATCCGATTCGGCATGAGCACGCCACAACCGTGGGACGCTCAGCCTCATCTTCATGTTCAGAGCCCAACAATACTCTCTCCAATGTAGCAGTCGACATCTGATCCTCTGCTGGAGCCCTGACTAAGATGTTAGGTCCTCCATATTTAATTTTAAGGAGGACCAGCAACACATGCAGAAGCTACCAGCCATGTTGGACAGTGAACGTGGCCGCCCAACTGGACGACACACGGCACCCTGGGCACCGACGTGGCCATGTATCTAAACATGATCCACCCACGAACATAGTCACAACATGTTTGCGATGCACTAGAGGAGTGGGGGGCCCACGGAGAATGAGTCGGCGGGTATTGCCCCACTGTGATCCTCTGGTCACCCAGGCTTATTAACCAAAGTAGCACTTTTCTGATTCAGAAAAATAACTAGATCGGGGAATAAGTGAGGGGACTCCACCTCATTAAAGGCAGCCGAGTCTTGACCGTGCATCTAGAGCGCCAGACAGCGCGCAGGGTTGCCGTGGCAACGCGCGCTGTCAGCCGGCAATTCGACGGCACACGGCGCGCTGAGCGCTCAAGCCCTTACGAGAAAGGCGAGCAAACAACGCGCCGACGTGGACATATTTCCATAAGAAAATATGACCACCCACAAACACAGTCTCAGCACGCTAAGCAGACATGAGAGAAAGTGATCGTGGCCGTCAGAGAGGATAGGAAACGACCGCCTCCAGAAATGCACAGACAGAATGACATCTTGAAAAAGACGCAGTGTCTGTCTGTGAAGCTCTTTTTAGAAGGGGAAACTTCAGCTCTTTTGTGTCGAGACACACAGGGAGCGTCACGACGTGTTTAGAAAAACACAGGAGGAACCAGACCAAATCGCAGACCAACCAGTGGAATTACAGCGGAACGCTGGGAAAACATTGGATGTTTCCACCCGGCTCACTCCAACTCGCGACCTCGCTGCAGGCGTCATCACACCAACACAAGCGCCGAAACTTCTTCAGAGGCTTGAAGTTCAAACAGCCGCAGGACACCAGGTAGGCTCCGAAGCGAAAGACAGAGTGCGATTGCATCTGCCCCCCTTTTTATATCCACCTGTTAGGGGAGGTGCGCATTATGCAAATATCGCACGCCAATTCCATTGGCTTGTTTTAGTTCTCTCGAAGCTGATAGGGGCTCTCTAGCGATATCCCAATTCGTCGGTCACTACTGACGTACGTCGAACGTGACCGACTGAAAGGGAACCGAGTTTAACTTCAATGCTGGAAAGCAGTAAGTGACCCTCCTGTAGTGTTCATCTCTTGGTTCTGCTTTTATTAGATTAACTGTTTTGTTTTTTACCATGTTTGTCTTTTCTTACCTACGGTTTACAAATTTCTGTTACATCCGGGTTCCACGGATCCCAGCACCACAGGAGACATAAGTTATATAGGTGACGTAGAGGCAATGTCAGTCTATTACTTTGGAGTATGCTTTATTCAAAATGAACTATGATACATTTTCAAGGATGCGCCATGTATACTCAGCTAAAAGCAGGGTACCCAACATAATGGTAACTCCAGAGATGCATTTAGAGAGTTCATCAGTAGTGGGCCCATGACAGCAAGCTTAACTATTTCACTATTATTGTTCGGACAATGGACTGTATCAATGTTTTTTGTTTGCAGGTTAGCCTAAATATGGTGTGTTTTTAGTTATAGATTGCACTGGTGGAAATGCTGAATATTTATAGCTAGATTTAATTTTTAGTACATTAGTTCAAAATTAACTGTAGTGATTTAAAAACAGGATCCATTTATATTCAGTGTATATTGCATGTAAGTGGATGGCATTTGCAAAATAGCTTTGTCTTACTGAATGCAGTAATAATATAATATCTAATAAGTACAAAAATGTTCACAACTAAAGCTGTAAAACATAGGTTGTATATCAAGGTTAGTTCCACTATTAATGTTTTAACTGTGTCTCTGTGTATTCTGTGTTTGTAGGTTAGCTGCTCTGAAGCTAACTGGATTAGCTGACAGCAGAAGATCGTGGGAAAGCATAAGCCAACTGGAAGTAATTCTTTGTGAAAAAAGAGGAAAAACCATTGGTAATCATCTTTAACTGAACTGTTCAAAATGACTGTATTACAAGTAAAGTACTGTCTGTACTGCAGCATATGGTCTGATATAGCATGCTTTGCAGAATACATTCAGGAGCACTGGGATGAGGATGAGTTCTTTGGCTACCAGTTTCTGAATGGCCTCAATCCCATGATGATCCAGCGCTGCTCAAAGCTGCCTGAGAATTTCCCCGTCACAGACGACATGGTCAAAGACTCCCTAAGAGGGAGCAGCTTGGAGCAGGAGATGAAGGTACACTACTTGCTTCTGGCATGACTTGGAATGACTGGGTCTGGTTTGGTTTACATTGGTTTTGTCTAATTTTCTGTTTCTTCATTATTTGGTATGATCTACCCCCACACCCAGAAAGGGAACATCTTCCTGTCTGACTATAAGATGTTGGATGGGCTGTTGGGAAATGTAGTCAATGGCAGGCAGCAGTACCTCACGGCTCCCCTGGTCCTGCTGCACAGAAACCCCCATGGCATGATGCTGCCCATCGCCATACAGGTGAATATCTTGAATTTGAAGTCAAGTCGCCTTTATTTATATAGCGCTTTTTACAATGCAGATTGTGTCAAAGCAGCTTTACAGTGATAACTGGCAAATAATATTGGCTGCACTGCAGCTCTTAAAGAAAATTTCCAATTTTTCCAACTAAGCAAGTCATAGGCAACAGTGACAAGGAAGTGCAGAAATATATGGGTTATGAATACAAGCTCAGTTCTCTGAGGGAGAACACGAGATGTAAAACTTGGCTCCTTGAGCATGTCCCTGCTGAAGCCAATTCTAATCCTGCTGTGAAGTAACAGTGTGCTGATGCTCTCGGCCACGTCAGTCTGCTTTAAAGCTGGTACACACCACTGGTTCTGCCTCTGTCCTGCACTTCATCAATTTTGAGCACTGAGGCAGACGGGGGGATGTCTTGTGTTCTCCCTCAGAGATCGGAGAGATCGTTCAAAGCACTTTGATGTCAACCTGTATGGGAGATTTATGGCACAGGTCCTGCACAGACTGGCAGAGATGTTGGAGAGGCACAGAATGGAGATGTGCAGGTGTCGTACCTCCCCATCAGACTGTCACACTCAGTCTGTTGGAGAAGCAGGACACAATGCATTCCCCACCCTGAGTGTGCTCAAAAGGGAAGAGCCCGCCACTAGGGACTGAACGAGATCCAGTACTGGTAGGGTGTTGTGGCTTCATTGGTGCATCAGCAGCTTGTTTCCTGAGAGGCATGGGGTAGCAGGAGTAAGGCAGAGGAAGGCCCCTATAGACCATGCTGAGGTGGCAGAGAAAAGTGGCTTCTGAGGAGGAAAGAGCTGGGGTAACAACTAGCTTTAAGGCCAGCTGCAGGGGGACGACTTTAAAGCTGACTGACACAGCCGTAGTGGGACTAGAATTTGCTTCAGCTGAGAAATGCTCAAGAAACAATATCCCATACAGGGTGACGTCGAAGTGCTTCGACTGCAAGAGGACCTGGGGGACCTAGTTGCCAAATGTCGGGGGGTAATATTAAAAATTAAATTCAGATGAATCTTGAAAAATGAGGTAAACAATCTACTTATTAAAAAGAAACAAAGGAAAGGTGATATGTAGTTGAGTAGGCAAAATTGTCTGAATACTTAAACATTAAATAAACCTTTTTTTTTAAGATGTCAATGACTTCATAGAGTTATTATGACACATGCCATGGAAATCCTTTGTCATTTTCTTAAAGGGAGAAAAATCATAAGCTAGATTCCCTCATAAACCGTTTGTACAATTTTCTTGCATGTACAAATTCATTCTGCACAGTTAAGGCAAAAGCCCAGCAAAGAGAATCCCATCTTCCTCCCAACGGATTCAAAGGCAGACTGGAAACTGGCCAAGATCTTCGTCCGAAATGCAGAGTTTGCCGTTCACGAGGTGGACTTTCACCTGCTGAGAACTCATCTGCTGGCAGAGGTGTTCACTGTGGCGACGTTGCGAAATCTTCCGCCTCCACACCCTCTCTACAAGGTACTCAATCTGTCATGCATGAGTTGGTTTGATTTATGAACGCTGAGGGCTCTTAGCAAAACGGGTATGTTCCAGACATGCCACATCCACAGAGAGAGTGAATAATAGTGAGTTAATTAATATAATTATACTTAATACACTATATTGCCAAACGTCAACTGTTAGTGGTATCATAAAGTGGAAGCAATTGGGAACAACAGCAACTCAGCCATGAAGTGGTAGACCACATAAAATCACAGAGTGCAGAAGTCACCAACTTTCTGCAGAGTCAGTAGCTACAGACCTCCAAACTTCATGTGGCCTTCAGATCAGCTCAAGAACAGAGCGTAGAGAGCTTCATGGAATGGGTTTCCATGGCCAAGCAGCTGCATCCAAGTGCAATGCAAAGCGTGGGATGCAGTGGTGTAAAGCAGCCGTCACTGGACTCTAGAGCAGAGGAGACGTGTGCTCTGGAGTGAACAATCACGCTTCTCTGTCTGGCAATCCGATGGACAAGTCTGGGTTTGCTGGTTCCAGGAGAACGGTACTTGCCTGACTGCATTGTGCCGAGTGTAAAGTTTGGTGGAGGGGGATTATGGTGTGGGGTTGTTTTTCAGGGGTTGGGCTTGAACCCTTAGTTCCAGTGAAAGGAACTCTTAATGCTTCAGCATACCAAGACATTTTGGACCATTTCACCTCACAAATGTGCTTCTAGAAGAATGGTCAAAAATTCCCATAAGCACACTGCTAAACCTTGTGGAAAGCCTTCCCAGAAGAGTTGAAGCCGTTATAGCTGCTAAGGGTGGGCCGACTCCATATTAAACCCTACGGATTAAGAATGGGATGTCATTTAAGTTTGTGTGCACGTAAAGGCAGGCGTCCCAAAACTTTTGGCAATATAGTTACTTGTATATTTTTTGACGGTAGGGAGTTTTTGCAGTTGTAGTCTGTGGTCGCAGTTGTCTATTTTACCTCAGAGGTGTTGCTCCCCTTCACTATTTGCCTTTTGGAGAGTGGGTCTGACTCATCTATAGCCTGTGAACAAAGCCTACACAGAACATTAAAATTCATTATTCATATTTTTTTTTTTTTTTTTTTTTCAAATAATGATGACAGTGAATGCAAATCTTTCTTTTCCTTCTGTAGCTCCTCTTTCCCCATATCCGATACACGCTCCAGATCAACATCATGGCCCAGAATCGGCTGATATCCAAGGATGGGGCAATTACCAAGGTATGCAAATAGCATTGTTAAAGAGGCACTAGAGGTTCAAACTTCGATTATAATCCAATACACTTTTTTTGTTGAATCCAGCCAATTTCTCCTCATGATGGGATTTGTGGTGCCAGATCTTTGTTTATAGCCCTTAACCTAACTTTATGTCATGTGTCTTTTCTCCATTAACTCTTAGTATGCAGGAGTAGGTGGAGAGTCATTGGCAAAGTTGCTGAAGCGTGCTACTGCCTCCCTGACCTATAGCGCCCTCTGTCTTCCCAATAACATCTCTGAGAGAGGTCTGGAGAATGTACCCAACTACTACTACAGAGATGATGGGATGAAACTGTGGAACATCATCAAGAAGTATGACTACCAGTGGAGTAAATCTAATGTGTTTTTAATAGGCTTTATGCTTTCTACTCTCCAACTATGTGTGTGCTACATAAGACATCCAGTTTTTAGGGCTGAACTAATACATCCTGGTGCATTTTCTGATTCATATTTCAACCAATACAGTGTCAGTTATACAGGTTCATGGGTTTAATAGTCAGTAAGCTCATGCTGTACTGTGTTGCAAGTCGCTTTGAATAAATTCCATCTTAAGAAATAAATGCAAAGCAAATCTAAAAAAAAGAAAGAAGGTAAGCTATAAGTATGTAAACCTGAAACATCTGACTGTGTTGCTTACAGGTTTGTTGCGGCTTTCTTGTCACACTACTATCAATGTGATGCACACGTGCAGAAGGACACAGAGCTGCAGCAATGGATCAGTGAGATATTCACCAATGGCTTCCTGGGAAGAGATGGCTCAGGTGTGTTATTTACCTTTACATTTATTCATTTGGCAGACGCTTTTATCCAAAGTGAGGAATACAAGAAGCGATTAGATATAGACTCAAGAAGTGTTCACAATACAGCTTTCAGCATAAGCTAGAATAGGCAGAGATTAAAGGAAATTAAATGGGCTAGACGAAGGAGTATGAATTTCCAAAGGAACTGTTGCCATATCAGGACATTTAATCCAACAAAGGTTTCCTTTTCTTTTTTGTGATCATCTCAGTATTTGCACAGCATAGCAGAGACATGTTTGAGGCACAACCTCTTTTGTAAACCCCACTGTAATTAACTGTTTCATTGACTAGAACTGAACCAGGTCAACGGTCAAAAGTAGTTTGTAGTTTATGGCTCAACTCTTTATTTCAGTGTGTGTGCACACGCATGTATAAACATCCCAAATTGAGTTCCTCACAGAAACAGCCTTTCATTCTACTTCACAGGAATACCATCATCTCTTCAGACTGTGACAGAGCTGGTCAAGTTTGTCACCATGGTGATCTTCACTGCGTCAGCCCAACATGCCGCTCTAAACAATGGACAGGTGAGTTAGTACAAGTCAATTCACTTCCAGTCACACAGAGCCATTAAAGCTGCAGTCCCTGATCCTAAACCTATACGCCTTTTCTCAAATCCAGCGTATTGATCCATACATTCCTCTAGCTGTCCGTTCAGTGTCCGAGCTCAAAAAACCCTCTGTTGTCCTGGCTCCTTGAATGAGTAACAAACATGAGCATGAAGGGGAGGGTTTTCAGTTGATTGGCTGTTGAGCTCAACAGATTTGTGGACTTTTAACTGTTGTCTGTTATTTACATTACCTCAAGATACTTCAAGCCCCTAGAGCAAGTATTCCACAACGCCAAGAAAAACTTGTCCATATCCACTTTTCATGGCCTAAGTGATGTTTATTATATGCTCTTATTATTCTTTGTGAATATTTGGCTTACATGTCATAATTCTTCACCAATTCTTTCCCCCAGTTTGAGTTTGGCGGCTGGATGCCTAACTTCCCCAGTGCCCTCAGAAAGCCGCCTCCCAAGGAGAAAGGCCAGACCACTGAGGACACGATCCTGGAGACCCTTCCTGATGTGAGCACGACAGTAAATGTAATGGCTGTCCTGAGACTCCTGACCCAGAATACTGCAGACCAAGTGAGTTTGTACATCATCAGAGCACATGTTAAAAGACTGCAATCCTGTGAAAAAATTCTTGTGTATGGCATGATATTACTCTGGATGTCACGGTCTTACTTACACTGCTTTCATTCCTCTGGTTTGCATTACCTGACTGTTATATTACAAAGGACATTTATGAGCATAGTGTTGCAGTGGACTCTTGCAGAATATTAGTGTGCTGTCATACGCAGTGTTAAACATATAAACATGTTTATTATCAACATGTTATTTACGATTACAGTCTTGTTACCCTGTCCATAGTACCCTCTGGGACATTTCCCAGAAAATCTGTATGATGAAGACGTCCCCTGCAAGCTCATTGAAGAGTTTCAGAAGGATCTGAGGGAGTTGTCGGATCTCATCGAGGAGCGGAACAAGAATTTGAAGCTTCCCTACACCTATCTGAACCCCAAAAATGTGGACAACAGTGTAGCCATTTGAAAGTATTTAATGTAGTCCTTCTTAATATGTTTGTATTTCTATTAATAACTTTGCTTTGGTCTTTATTTTTATTGACAAAAATAACTTAAAGTGAGATCATGGACATTTCTTTATGTGAAAATGGATTCATTTATGTGAAAGGCACTGCTTGCATTTTTAAAGTTGTGGGTTCCAAGATAAAAGTTTTTACTACTTTGCTGCAGTGTTAATTTTGTTAACCAAAAATTTTGACGAAATATGTTCGCTGATGACCCTTTTTTCCATGACTAAAGCCCGGGATACGCCGCAGATAACAATGATTGCCATCGAACTGAAGGAAATCAACCGGAGCTCGTTTCTTAAAGGAGCCGCGTACCATCATTTAACAATTACTACAAACACAGAAGAAAATGAACATGTAAGCATAGAAATCAACATAAAAAGAATTTCCAAAATACTAAATAATTATGTAATTATAAAATAACTGATAGATGGAGAGATTTTGTGTGAGGTTAACAAATTAAACTGCCAAAAACTTAAGCATGTGAATTAAAAAAAAAAAGTTTTGTGATTAAATTCACATTGATTTACAAGTAAATACATCATAAACTTTTTTGTAGAACAGGTTTTCATAATTTTTTTTTGTAAAGATGAGCTGCGCCACAAAACGCATACAAGCTAAATCCACATTATATTTAAAGTCCATGCAAGTCTTTGTAAACACATTTTACATTTTTAAAAAAAACATTCTTTACCATCAGTGTTGTACTTATGTGTTTCAATGAGGAATCCCTTTATTTATATAATTTCATAAATTTTGCGAAAGTGTTAAGTGATAATATCTTTGTGTAGTTTTACCTTAGTAAATAACGCAAGGAAAAGTAAATCTTACCATTTTACGTTGAGAATTATACCTCTCGCAAGACGAGGAAACGCATGCTGCAGTAGCGCAGTCTTGTAAGTTGCTGAACATTTAAAGTGGTTTAGCTGTTTTTAGTTTAAGTGTTGTAGACAGCATGTGATTATTGAAATCATGTTGAATCCGTGTTGATGCGTCCACTTTAATTGCACTGAATTAATGTTATAAACTGATGTTGCTTCAGTATCAGTCTTGCACCTTCAGTTAATGTTGAAGCATTGTTTATTATCAGTACAAATTAATGGAAATATTATTGATTTGACCTCACTTTTACACTCTTAGTTAATATTGAACCAATGTTGAGATTAACAAAAAATCCTTGATACATACCTGCAAACTAGTTGCATTTCTGTGAAATTTGCCATTTTGAATCAAAATATGTCATTTATGTGAGTCGTGTAGATCTGAAAAGACCAATTTTGAATTGGTCAATTGTTCTGAAAAATTGAGATTTTAGTTTTTTGTCATATTGTAGGTTTTGGAAGCATTTTATTTTAAATATATGAAATGTTCATTGTAATTAGTCATTGTCATTAGTCATAATTAGGCATTAGTATTTTAAATTTATGCAAAATTTGAGCATTTAAATGGTTATGTTTTTATGTTAGATTTTTTTTTTTTTTACTGTGCTGCTGGTTTTGATTAAAATTAGAGATTGGTTCGTTCTGATGAGTGCTTTATTGTGAACTGTAGTGAATATTTGTGAATTGTCTTTTTTGCACTCTTTGGGTTTTTGACACGCTACGACATTTGTCCTATTTTATTTTTAATGTTATAAATGCTTGAATTGTTTATTTTATTGGTTAACTTTGTTCATTCACACGTGTTACTCAATAGTAGTGTATTGTAATATCTCTCGTAGGGGCCGAAGACGATACCTGTCTATAGATGTAGATGAAATTACAGACGTGTTGTTATTGAACTACATTTGATTATAAAAACAAACACTAAATGCAGGGATTAACCGTTAAAAATAAAGTATTGCTGTAGTTATGTTGTGAACTGTCCATTTGTTTATGCAGGACCTCAAGTGCCCCAGAACAGGACGGTGAACACATCCTGGAAGTAGTCTTTAGTTTGATGGATGGTTTGCAGCAGCGTGTTCGCATCCCTCTGTGGTGAAAGTAGTGAGGAGCGAATCACTCCAAAAAGGAGGAGGCTGGAGGCCAATGATGATGCCTGAATTGAGCTCCTCCGAGAGATGAAAGGCTGGAGAGAGAGATGATGAAAAGGGAGGAGAGGAGAGAATGAGAGGCCCTGCTGAGGGAAGAGAGAAGAGAGTGGGAGATTTCTGCATGGGCAAATCGATTTCTGGCACTTCTACAGAGATTAGTAAACAAATAGTCATTAAATATATAATAATAGATTAATATATGAGAAGTTTGTAAACAAATATGAAGTAGTGAAGAAATAATTAACAAAATGACAATGGTTCAGTTATTTTTTTCGTTACTGAAGGTGCGACTAAGGCAGACTACTTCGATTAATTGAGTATTATCAAATAAATTAGAGCCTCTGGTGGAAGATGGGGATGGTTTTTTAGCACCCTGATATCATGTTCACACACAGGGAACCCTATAAACACATCTAAAAGTGATCACAGATTGCTTGAAACTGGACAGAATGGAATCAATTTCTGTATAAGACAGCATCAAAGCGTAAAGCAATGGTGCTGGATCGAAAGAACGTCAAAGTGACCTGGTTTTTGTTGAATGAGCAGCAGAACAATCAAGCATGAATAATGTGTTTAATATATGAAAACTACTAATACAGAGGTTACGCATCTAAATACAGTAGGTGGACAACCAAAATGGGTATTACCGCCGTGCATACCGCCGCCGCAGGGCCGCGGCGTTAACTGAAATTCAGTCGCGTGTAAAAAACTACCACCAGGTGGCGCAAAGGGACGGATTGGAAAGTGACTGTAATGATAAAATGTCGGTTTGTAAACGGAGATGAAAGGACGAAGTAAAACAACAACATTACAGTATAACCTTTTAACATCCTTAAAAACCATTAGAAAATTTAAAGTGAGAGTTAATTTCAAAACGTGGGATAGTTAGGCTACTCTATGCATCAAAAATTAAAAGAAAGACCTTTACACAAAGTCTTACTGCATGCTATTGTCATTAAACAGTCATTAGGCATATATAGCCTATATATATTTATTTATTTATATTAGGAGCGCACACAAGGATTATAAATTTAATATTTTCATTCTGTAATATTTTCATTCAGAACGGTCCAGCATTAAGACCGCATTAATAGCAATAATTCTTATTTACTGCTATTGTTCTTGATTTTTTTAAATTGTTCTTGATTATTATTATTTTTTTATTTTTTTTTGGGGCTATTATATATATGTAATGTTTAGTGATTTTGATGTCGCAGACTAAAATACCGGCAGGAATAAATATTTAGGCAAATTTACTAATTAAAACCAAAGGTGTTCATCTGTGATTGTACATCAAGAGCAAGGACACGTTGTGTGCATTTTGTTTTGTGCTTTTACCAGAACGAAACGCTCGATTGTCTGTGTGAAAACTGCGCGTGTGCATGAGCGCCAAGAGAACTGATAACAGCAGCAACGAGCACTGGCCATGATTTCAGAAACAACACATTCCAGCGGATAGATCGCCTCTTATTTAACACAGACCTAACAGTTATATCTTATCGAATTGAGATATTTCTTTCTTTTTAGGTACAATTATTGCTGAGTTTAAGTTCACTTTTGAAACGTTTCAGATTCTCGCAGAGAGACAGCTGAAAGCGCACCCTGTTTGTTTTATTTTATTATTCAAAACAAAAGTACAAGGTTTTGTTGTTATTGTGAGCGTACACAAATAAAAGTAGACCATTCGTAGTCTTGCACTAATCTGTAAGCTATCGCCAAAAATGACGGAAGGCCTGTTTTTGTTTCAGCTGTCATGAGGAAAAAATCCACCATAACGCGCCGGCGCTTTCGTCGGCCAGAGGGATAATAATGTAGCCAATTTAGTTTCATATTTATATTTAAATATTGGGCTATTGCCTATTATTTTTAAATGAATAAATTTCACCTATGTTGATTATGAAAAGGGAATAGCATGACGGATGCGCAATGTTGGGAGACAAATGCAGCGGGTTAGACATAGTTTGACCACTTCATTAAGTTTTGTTTTATAGTAAGTCTTTCTTTAAAGTGAATTTCGTTTTGTAGAAATTGTATCTTAATTTCAATCAATGTTTCATCAACCAATTGCCTATACTATTTAATAAATAGGAAGAAAACCAAACGTCGGGTGTAGAATGGAAACGAAACCATGTTTCCGCGGCCTTTGAATAAGGCTGAAGCAATATACGTCTTTCTGTTTTAATTAAATTTATTTATTACTTTATGACATGTCTTTATTACTTAAATAATTGATAAGATGTTTTTGGTCGAACAATATATTTTAGCTGGTCTACTTAGACACACATTTGCGTAGTGGCTTATTGTGCAAACATTTTTTTTCCTACCACATGCCAAACATTTCTTGCAGATTTAAAAAACAAACAAACAAACAAAACAAAAAAAACCACGACGCTCCGACTTTTACAAAATCCCTCCTCGCTCCAGTCAAAACTTCGCACATACTCTGCTCGGCAGCAGCAGACGCTGGCAAACGCGCGGGAGGAGGGTCGATCCCATTCGGAACTTCTGGAGTGGAGCGTGAAACACTGCAAAACACTGCAAATCTCCATAACACAAACAAATAAAGAAACTTACTGCAAATACTCATAACAGAGTCTAACAATTGTGTATTTCGTCAGCTTATTTCATATGATCAGATCAGGATGTTAAAATTAACAAAAAGTTCTGTCACGCGCATAGCTTAGGCTAATATTTTGAGTCTCCCGCCCTCTGGATTAATGGCTTTGGTGACAAACATTTTAAACAAAGCGCCCTTCCCCCATCTCAGACTTGTCAAGCACTGTTAGGTTGGGTGAGTGCTTTTTATACACACAAAATAATGTAAAAAATTATACATTGATATATAAATGGATCATGATCGGTTTGTTGTTTTTGTTTGTTTTTCTTTAACATTTTCATTTTATTTGGATGGCAGATTATGTACAGTTATTGTTCTAATAATATATGGGACCATAATGTTATCTTGGTCAATTCTTTCGAGCTGCTTTACAGCTTAACCACAGTTTGCAACATCAGCAGTTCTTGAAATGATCTGAATCAACACAGATCTGCTGATATAAATAAATAGGCCTAAATAAATAGCAAAAAACAAGATTGGGTTTGTACGGTTCATCTGAACTATAATTTAATGATTTATGTTATGATGTTATAGAAGTACAATGTACAGATGTGTATATGTTTTGCACAAAGTAATATTTAATAAAGAATCTTAAACTTCCAATGTTAAACATGTTCTCGTCATTTTGCTCTTAACTGCAGTCAAAATACAAATAGGCCTATAAAATATTCATATGCATTGTGTAGTCCATTGTGTAGAGTCAGATTAGGCGCAAACTCTACAGCAGAAACTTTGGTAACACTTTACAATAACAGTACATGAATAACCATGAACTAATACCTGAATTAATAGTTACTTCAACATGAACTCATGATTAGTCAAGATATGAACTAATGAAGAGTGATCCTTAACTACGACAGGAGTCATAGGGATTCATGCATGAAAACAGCAGCCTTAACTATGCGTTAATACATGTTTGATAATTAATGCATTAATCAACATTTAGGGTAAACTAAATCAAACAGTCTCTATAAGAAGGAATAATACATATTTGGACTTTGAAATAAATTTAAACAATTTATTATTGTCAGAATTTAAACTACTGACATCAGCAGCTTCATTATAAACATCACTGAAAGGCACAGGATTAGTTTGCCATAATTTTCACTTATCCTCCTTATCAAACATATAAAATACTAAATACACTATTTATCTTAAAAGGTCTTAATCTGTTTTGTGATATTCTTTCCTATCAAACTAAACTACTGTGACTTACAACAGTTCCTGAGGAATCGGTTCCCAAAAAAATAAGCAAACAGGAAACATGAACTAAGGTCAGGGAGCATTTGCTGGGATCAGATTCAGAAGTTCACTCTCCATCCAGACGCAGGCCGTGATCATACTGTACCTCCATTCTCTGACTTTTTGAAAAGTCACACAACATCACTTAACTGGGCTGATTACTTATATAGTTGTGTTAGTACAAGTGTATTTGATAGTAAGTTAATGATAATCATGAGCTGAATTTGGTAAGTAGTTAACAGTGAATTAATTATGATTGTGCCCCCTCAAGTAAAGTCATGACATAAGTATACATTAACAAACCATTAGTTGATGTTAGTATATGCTTAGTTAATAATGAGTTAATTATGATTGTGCCCCCTCAAGTAAAGTCATGACATAAGTATACATTAACAAGCCATTAGTTGATGTTAGTATATGCTTAGTTAATAATGAGTTAATTATGATTGTGCCCCCTCAAGTAAAGTCATGACATGATGCACATATCACACATCATTAACTAATACATGAATAAACACTATAGAGTGCCATCCTTATTCCTTTACATCCTAAACAGTTTCTGTTTCTGTACAAAAAAACTAAAATAAAAAGTATTTGTATTTTATTTTTATTTATATAATTAAACATATATGGACTTGAAAGCAAGCCATAAACATACCTGTAAAGACACACATAAGGCACATTTACATGTAAAATCGCGCGCGTCCACAAGCTAATGCTAATCAAAGCATATACATTTAAATGACAAAAATACAAATACAGTTAATAACTGCACATAACCTCCTGAAAATCCCAATAAAACATACATGTAAATATGTCTTTAATTATTAATTCGGCTTACCAAAGCAGTCAACATTTATTAGTTTAAAATGCCAGCAACACAACAAACGCGGCAAGAGAACACCTAGCGTGCGCCACTAATGAGTGTCCCGCCAGAAACAAACCCTTCATACTTTAGTTCCGGGAATAAACTATGACTATGACTATTTAGCTATGACTAAATATAAATGAACTGTAAAAATCAGAAAACAGTTTAGATCAAATTAAATTTATTAGTGGTAGTTAGTCTATTTTCCACATTTGATTAGACAGATCTATGTAATTAATGGCTAAATAATCATGTGCCATTGCAATTATTTGTCACAAAGCTGCAGATGGCAGATTATGATATTACAGTGTAAATTATGACAGTATTAAATCACGTTTAATTCAAATTCAGAGTACTTCTTGTTTACTCTTATGGAGGCTGATTTATTTAGTTGACCCCTAAATGTTAATTAATGCATTAATTATCAAACATGTATTAACGCATAGTTAAGGCTGCTGTTTTCATGCATGAATCCCTATGACTCCTGTCGTAGTTAAGGATCACTCTTCATTAGTTCATATCTTAACTAATCATGAGTTCATGTGGAAGTAACTATTAATTTAGGTATTAGTTCATGGTTATTCATGTACTGTTATTGTAAAGTGTTACCGAAACTTTTTATCTTAATAGCCTAGCACTTGTTGAATAACAAAATGTTGATTATTGGGATAACGTTTTTTTGTTGTTGTTGTTCGTAATTGTGTAGCTTATGGCATGACATTTCTTGTAATGTTTATGAGCGTGTTAATGGATACAAACTGCACAATTGCAGTTTATCAGATTGTTACATAGCTATAGTTGAAACATTAACGCATTAAAATTGTCTTTTAATCATACAGTAGTTAACATGAACCCTTTGTAAGCGATGTATTACCATTACATCATGGGCGTACGGGACACCCCCCACCCTATGATGGGCCCCGGCGCAGATTATTTACTATTTAGCCTTTGCTTTTTTAAAACTAAACTCAATTGACTAAAGATAAAAATAAAGCATCCAACTGAAGCCCAAAAATGCAAGCAGAATACCACAGAAACTAGTGCTAAATTACCACAAAAGGGGAAAAAATTCACTGTTGTTTCCATCGCCGTTTGTAAGGTAGCCAAGACAACAGCAAGCTTTGATGCGCTGTGCTACTGTGTTACTGTTAGCGGTCCTGTGCCGACACAAATAAATATGTTCGGTCTTTGCTGAGATATTATTATTATTATTATTATTATTATATTGCCCAAACGTAAATAGCATAAAAGTCTAGAGTGTAACGATGTAGCGGTTCGTACAGTTATTAATAAATTTATGGATGAAATATGGATATAATAATTCATAAATTGGTTATGAATAAATTATGATTCATATATCGACCCAACGGGGAATTAAACATATATTGTGAATTAATTACAACGAATTATAATCAATTACATATATGATTAGTTCTGGTTTAATAATTATTTAGAGAAACTGTTAGTTTGTCCAGCAAACTAAGTCCCTCACAGAATATTACCAAAGGAAGGGTTTTTTTCCTATGGCCATTAGAAAAAGACTTCCTCTTCTAGCATCCAAACGTAGCAAGGATATAGGATCGAAACGGTAAAGTGACCTGGGTTTTATGAATGAGCAGGAGAACAACAAGCATGAAATGTAGTGCGTTTTTAATATACGAAACAACTACCGAGGTTATACGTCTAAATATATACAGAGGATATACACATATATATACAATGGCGAAAGTAGGAAAGGAAGGAAAGAGGGAAGGCAAGTAGCAAACTTACAAACAGTCCTTGAGCCAGCGCGGAAAACTGTTTCCTTATCTAAGATTGAGAAACGGCAGTATACTTGCATTGGTTGTGTGTGTCGGATTTCAGTTTAGCGCTGGTGCAGTTCGTTGGTTTCTTCCGTTCAGCGGGAAGGTTTGAACTGAGGACTTGAGAGTGAGTTTCGCTGGAAGATGGCGATCCCGAAGCTGAGCGCGGTGGCAGCGCGTGGTCACCGGAGGGGTCCGAGAGGGAAGTGCACGAGCAGACGAGAGACAATCGGGAGAACACACAAGAAATTGTGCGTCTTTGCTTTTATGACAGATAAGCCGACACACCTCCTTGAGGTGGGGTAGCCAATAACATGGGTGCAAAGTTGACGGGAAAGCTTTCCCTTTGATTGGCCTCACGACTTAATCTGCATGATTTATGACTCTCAGATCAGATTTCGAAGTAGAGTACTTTCTTCACAGTATCATTAAACAAATACAACAATGCATCCTACAGGGATGTAAGACACATTATGGAATAGAGGAGAGGAAGAGCTTTCAGAGGGATCTAAACTTGACACATAAACACAACATGTAGAAGAAGTTATGGTTTACAGACAAAATTACATTAATAGGAATGAAACTAGAATGGCTACAGTCATTTAAACTCTAAAATCTAAACACTAGGAAGCATATATGCACTTAAAATATAGCGGGTACACTTTGGCACATTGTGTTATTGTCATATCTTGAGAATAACTGTACATACCATCTCTAGGCATGTTTGTATATGTGTGTGTGTGTTTTTGTGTGTCCCTGTGTGTGTGGGGTGTTGGAATGTGGATCTGGTCAGTCTCTGGGGGGGGGTGCTCCTTTTGAAGTCACCAAAGGGAGGAAGTTGGACTTTTCTGTTTACCATCGCAGGCCCACAAACCTGCCGAAAGTCACAGCCGTCCGGCGCCGATTTAGTGATTTATAAACAAAGTTCACCAGGTTAAAAGCGTTCTGAAACTCCAAAGTTTATTGACTATCCTGATACGTGTGCATACGCTACAAGAGTTAGGCTATTTCTTTATTCTTTTACTGTAAATGCATGAATTTAGTTTTGAAATTTGTGTTAGAATTTAGAGTAGCTAAAATATATTGTTAGACCAAAACATCTTATCAATTAATTAAGTAATAAAGACATGGATGTATTTAAGAAATTTAATAAAAACAGAAAGACTTCTATTGCTTCAGCCTTTTTCAAAGGCCGCGGAAACATAGTTTCGTTTCCATTCCACTCCTGACGTTCATGGTTTTCTTCCTAATTAAATATAGGCAATTGGTTGATGAAACATTTATTGAAATTAAGATACAATTTCTACAAAACGAAATTCATTTTAAAGAAAGACTTACATAAAACAAAACTTAATGAAGTGGTCGAACTTATGTCTGACCCGCTGCATTTGTCTCCCAACATTGCGCACCCGTCATGCTATTCCCTTTTCATAATCAACATTGGTGACATCTTTAAAAAAAAAAAAAAAAAGGCTATCGCCCAATATTTAAATATAAATATGGTTACATTTTTTTCCCTCTGGGGTGCGTTTCCCGAAAGCATCGCTGGTGAACCATGGTCGTAAGTCCCATTGAACTCTATTGGTAACGACGGAACTTGCGACCATAGTTCGCTTTGGGAAACGCACCCCTGGTCGACGAAAGCGCCGGCGCGTTCTGATGGATTTTCTCCTCATGACAGAAACAACTTAAACAGGCCTTCCGTCATTTTTGGCGATAGCTTACAGATTAGTGCAAGACTACAAATGGTCTACTTTTATTTGTGCGCTCACGATAACAACAAAACCTTGTGCTTTAGTACAATAAAATAAATAAAAACAGGTTGAGCTTTTAGCTGTCTCTCTGCGAGAAACTGAAACGTAACTTAAACTCAGTGAATAATTACCTAAAAAGAAAGAAATATCTCAATTCGATAATAAATACGTAGGTCTGTGTTAAATAAGAGGCGATCTATCAGCTGGAATGTGTTGTTTCTGAATTTGGTATTTGATATTTTAAGGAATAGGCTACACTCCTGCATTTAAATGCGGCTGCAGGAGTTGCAGTTTTTTATGACGTTTTATTAATCCGTCCATTCTTTTTAGTTTCAATGATTTAGCTAAATCGTGCCTTAATAATGGGAGCGAAATTATTCAGTGACTCACGTTTTACTAAATTAAAGGGATATAATTCATGAAACACGCAACAATTTATTAATCAGTGTCCAAACAGATAGGCTATATTTTTCCTAAGTAGTTATCTGTCGAATAAAGGACAGGTAGCCTAACGAATAACAAAGTATGTGCGAGTCAAAAATCCATGCTGTTTTATTAAAGGAGTTTAAAATATAAATAAAACATGTATTTGTGATAAATATAGGCCTAATATGTAAGAAAACTTACATTTTGCATAAAGATAAATGTGCTTTGATGCATTTGTTGCATAACATGTGGTTAAAGAGCCACTCAGCGGTCAAAAGCTGCAAATGCACTTTGCGACGCGGCGGCGGCAGGCGCGGCGGTAGAAACACCATTTTGGATGGCCACCTACTGTATATATACAGGATATACACAAGAGCAGAAGTAAAGGCAGGAAAAGAGAGAAGAGAGGTAGCAAAAGTTACTAACAGTCCTTGAGAGTCAGCACAGAAATCAGTTTCATTATCTAAGATTGAGAAACGGTACTTGCATCAGTTGCATGCTGAGTTTCGGAGAAGTGCGGCTGCAGTTCATTGGCTTCTTCCGTTTCCGCAGGACGGTTTGAACCAGGCATGAAAACGGGTCAGGAGTGAAAAAGGTGAGAAGAATATTACCCCTCTAGTGGGGTCAAGAAAAATTTAAATATTCCATATTTTAAAGCATCAATCTGGAGAAACTTAACTTCAGTCAAAAATTATTATGGCCTCCTTACTTAGTATTATGCAAGCCATTTCATGCCAGCCTGTCACTGGGTCTAACATTTACAGTATATTTGGGGGAAGAACCTAGCGCTATGATTGGTCGAACTCTTCTTCTTTGGCTGTTGCTTGATTTGAGGACTGCGCGTGCACAGAGGCGTCACCAGGTTTTTGCGTAGTTTAGAGTGACAAATCGTACCAGCGTACTTTGAAGTCAAAATGCGAACCCGCTACACAAATTGCGTACAGGTTGGCAGGTCTACTTATTAGAACGGTGGAACACTTTACTCTCTTGCGTTCTGTCCTGCTGTGTTCAATGACTCCATTCATCAAGCTGTAGCTAACGTTAGCTAAGTCTATGTCAACAGAGCTCCTGGGTAACTTAACTTGGATATACCAGAAAATATTACAATTATTGAAACCATCCAGGGCTCAACACTAAGGATTTTTTTTGCTGGCCCAGTTGGGCCAGTGGTTAAAATTTTTACTTGCCCCGCCGAAATTTTCTGGGCCCCACAACAAAAAAAAATTAAAAAAGTAAAAGACAAGAAAATGGGCCTATAAAATAAGCATAGTTATTGTTTTTTGTACATTTAACCTCAATAAATAAGGTTATGACACCAAAAGCTACTAGATTAAATATTTGAAATATTGTTAGACAAATAAACAGTTAGTAAAATAGTAACAAATAATCAAATTACAATAGCACAAATAAATACAACAGAACAAACATATAAATTAAATGGTGCTTTTCAAGTTTTTCAAGTAGGTTTAAACAGGTACAGAAATTGTAATCTAATGTATAACTATAGAATAGATAACTTTATTAAAGTTAAAGTCACTGGTGTCAAAAGTATTCACATTCATTACTCAAGTAGAAGTATAGATACTAGGGTTTAAAAATACTTCTGTAGAAGTTGAAGTATCAACTCAAGCTTTTTACTCAAGTAAAAGTACTGGTTTCAAAACTACTTAAAGTATAAAAGTAAAAGTAATGTAAGGAAAAAAATGCCATTAAGGACAAAAACTTAGGCCGCGCCACAGGGGCCTATTGTGCACTCCACCTCCTCAAAATGTCATCAATAACCTTTACTGGAATGTAAATGTACATCCAAACTTAACTGCAGGAATCTGTGAGGGCAGCGGACAAGAAAAATGCGGGTAGTTTTGGTGTACCCAGGGCAGGTTAGTAACAATCAGGGCTTGACATTAACACCCGCCAACCTGCCAAATGCAGGTAGTTTTCAGCTGTTTCCGTTCACACCGCACTCGTCTGTTGAGAGTTTGTTGGATAGGTGTGATAACCCTGTTGGCGTTGGTCGGAGTCTGTTTTTACCAGGCTGAACATGCTTAATCGGCGTTTGTTTGGTCGGCTGAGCATCCAACAAAAGGCAACAAACTCTGGGTGCGTTCCAAACGGGATATATCGCCCTCTGAAGAGCACTTCGGAGTGAAAACAATCATGGCCGCCATATTGAAGGGTTGTTCCAAACCGAAGTGTTCAAAACTGGCCACTTTAAAGGGCCCTTCGGAATGAAGGATTTGGGTACAGGAGGCTCGGAGCTCGATTTTACCTATAAATGCATGTATAATATTTTTCTATACTACTGTAATATTTATACGAGTTAGAATTAGTACATTATTATGGTCAAAACGACATTGTACTTAAACAAAAATACTTTACAGCTCCCTTTATCAGTTCATTAAAATGTTTCAAATACATAGGCACATTATACATTATGGTGCGATAAACCAAAAATAAATAAATAAACTAACGCTTTACAAAAGTCGCAGCTTGCGTAATCTATCCTCCTTGACTGTCTCGTTAAGATGACGCAGAAGTGCGTTCCAAAAAAGGAGTAATTTGACCCCTACACCCTTCATCCCTTCGAAGCTCTCACTCTGGAGGGTAAACACGTTGAAGGGATTAGGGCATAGGGATGAGCCTTTCCGAATGGAACGCAGAGTGTGACGTTATCTGACCTGGCCACGAACCGTTGCCATGACGATGAGGCAAGTCCCCTGCAAAGACAGCTGTTTGATCGCGCCCGCGCCTCATGCGCACACAACAAAGCACTGGAAACGTGACATCGCAGCTTGTTCGTTATAAAAAATAAAATACAATTTTGAAAAAACATATAAAAAGGAACAATAGTCTGTAGTGCAATCCGTGCCATTCAGCAAGAGCACTGCTCCACTTCACCGAAAGAGAGAGGCATGAGAGCAACGCAGGTTTACCTTCAGTTTCGTTTTAAATTAATTAGTTTTGGCTTGTTTAGCTACATGGTTGTATTAAGTACAGATAATTGCGTGAAAATGTAAGGAGTAGAAGTAAAAAGTCGTCTGAAAAATAATTACTCCAGTAAAGTATAGATACCCGAAATTTCTACTTGAGTAAGGTAACGAAGTATTTGTACTTCGTTACTTGACACCTCTGTGAAAGATGCAGGGTCGTACAGGCAGGGATCAGAAACAGCAAACACAGCAACGGAGAACAGACAGTATCGTGGTCAGAGACAGGCAGTAGGTCATGGTCACAGGCAAGTATCACAGTCCAGGGAAACAGGCGGAGGTCAATAGGCAGGCAGCGGAGAATCAGTAGACGGTAAACAGACAAGAATGGCAACAGGAACGCAAACAGGGTATAAACGCTTAGTAATGACAGCCGGAGCAATGATCAAGACTTCGTGTCAGTCTGTGTGAACTGGCAGCTTAAATAGCAGTCCTAACCAGCTGCAGCTGGCGGATGATCAGAGTCCAAGGTACGGGGCTTATGGGAAATGTAGTGTGCGTCTGTGTAAGTGAGTGAGTGGATGCGTGAATGTCAGTATTCCGGGGATGGAGCCCTCTGCTGGCCAGCGGAGGGAATCACGGGGTTCGTCTCCGTGACAATTCTATATTATACATTTCTAATTTCTTAACTGTTCTGTAAGGTTCACTTAAGACACAACCATTAAGACTTCATGTTTACAAGAATTTTTGCCAAGACGGCCATTTTTACATTTTGTTTCCATTTGTCCATTCACGTGCAAGGTGATGTAGAAGAGAAATCAGTCCACTGTGTGCGCACACATCTGTACAGAAAGATAACTGCAAATCGAGTACAGTTCTTTTTTGGCTCTTTGCGCTGGAAGGGTTTAAAAGTTCATGGATGTGTGAACTGTCAAGACAAAACATGTGCAAATGATAAACTTGTACTCCGTGATGATTAAACCGTAATTAATCCGCAATTCACATGCGTTCTGAACTGTGGGGCATGATCTGTATGAATCACAGATCAACAATGATCAGTTTAACCCCTAGAATTAAGCCTTTTACAGTGCTTGCATTGTGTTAAGTGTATTTACTTAAGCAGTAAAAAACATAAGTCTTTTTCAGAGAAAACATAACGCTTTCACTATTTACACACGTGAGCAGAGCGGCCGGCTCCTTTCACAATAAGTGCTGCTCCACACAAACTCAATCTCTGCATGTGATGATTTTTTGAACTTCTAATAACGTGCATTTGGGAACCAATAAAAACACTTTTATTGCCAAGTGTGGCACTGTAGTGTTCATCTTTGCATTACAAGAAGCATCAGCATTAAAAAAAACACTATACTGCATCAGTGTTAATTTGTTTTCACATGGTAAGCAGCAGTCAATACTATATTGTGTCCAATTAGGAAAAGAACTACAATTAGGCTGGCCACCATCTTGGTTTATAAATCATTAGGTTGGTTTGAGAAAGCTACAACTACAGAAATTACAGTTTGGTCTGTACCTAGGTATTGAAGTCATGGTTCAGTAAAGCAGGGGGGAGAAAAATAAAAAAGGTAATTGCTCATTTTTCCTTTTTACTTCTATTCATTGTCCTACCTTCTGAACAAATGTCTGTCTGTAAATAGAGCCCTTTCATACGCGTTACTATAATATGAATGTTTACCATTAACAGAGCTCAAACTATTAAATTGAGTTGCTATTTTTTCTTCAATAAATATCATTAAGGTCTCCTGTTTGGGAACACTTTGGTTTCCCGTAAATATGACAGACAAATGCAAACATTGCTCTCCTTGTCATTTAAACTGCCTCTTGCTGGTAGTTTATATCATGCCAAAGCAATAATAAATTAAATTGGTGTTTTATAGCAGCAGATCTACGACCATATTTAGTTACTGAAAACAGACTTTTATACAGTTATATTTTGTCTATTTTTTGAGAATTATTTTATTTATTAGAACCATGTTTGTTTGTTTTTTTGTTTTTTAAACTAAGCAGACATTTTACTTCATTTGGTTTAAAAAAAAAAAGTAAACTGTTGAGGTTTTACAAATGTTAATATTTTTTCCCCCTAACTGCACTGTAATTGAACCAAACTGTGCCTTGAAAACAAAAAGGTACCTACTGAATCGTGAATTGTATGTACAGTTACATCCATAATATACACTATACATTAATCATAAGACTGGTTTGGCATTAATTTCTAAGTCTACTTTAATTTTTCTACTCCAATGTTTTTGCATTTTTGAAATATAATTAACAACGCTTTCACTATTTACACGTGCAGGTGGTGTTTCTTCCAGCATTTCAGAGCAGAGCGGCTTATAACAACCTACTTTCATAAAAATTGTATTTAAACATTAGCTTTTGGCTAAAACTTCTAAACGCATCTACTCCTAGAGCTTTTAATGCTACTTTCACTAAACTCTGATTAGACCATCAGACTGCAGTGTTGGAGAGTAGCCAACCACAAGTATTGACAATACCAACTACATTTTTCAGTAGCTTGACAGTAGCTCAGTTGCTTTTAAAACGGTGTAGCTTTTTCAAAAAGTTTACTTGACTATCTACTTTAAATTTACAAGTATCTTATCAAACTACAGTTTCAGGGTAGCTTCCCCAAACATTGTCAGTTTGTTCTGACAACATCCTTTCTAAAGGTTTTCCATAAAAATGACGACCAGCCATACATAATCAAATCGATCAAACACTAGCTTAAAAAAAACAAAAAAAACACACACAACACTAAAGCACACCTTAAAACCTTTTTTTGCCATGAGACACCAAAGTCAAATTCTTTGATTCGTCTGGACCACAAAAGTATTGGCTGTTTTTCAGCTCCACATTAAGCAGTCGGAAAAACTCCCTTGTGGGCCCTCCATCATCCACTGCTCCTTCTCCGGTGTTTTCAGCGTCAATGAATACTACATTCAGCTTCTTTTCAGTTGAAAAACTCCGGCGACTGAATGCTCTTAAGGCACTTGGTAAAACTGTGTCTCTCATTACATTGATTAAATTTGACATGGGTGCAGGTCCAGCGTCCAGCTGGTTCTCCAGCCTCTGTAGTACAGACACCAAATCTGGCCTGTCAGGAAATGGTTACATTTTACAAACTTATGTATTCAGTTAGTAGACAATTAAAGTGACACTTCACCTATGCCTAAATCCCTTTAACTGAATTGCATTGAATGTCACAACATTTTTGACGCAATGAATCAGTGAAAATTGAAGGCCTGCAGTGGGTGAGCACTTACATTTGAGACCCAGCAAAGACCTGAGATGTTGCTGCTATCACTTTACCGAATTATGTCAGATTACACATGGAATAACCCTGAAATTTGTGGTGTTAATTGGTACTTACTCGATGGGGAGAGCCTCATCCAATGTATCATTACTGGGTAAAGTCACGGATCTGCCAAGGAAAGTAGCTTGCAATCAGAGAGCAACTACCATGATTTAAAGAAATGTTAGACAGATTTGGGTTTACTTACTCTTCAACTTGGAAAACTGGAGACCCTTCAGATGGTGCTTCCATAGGCAGAGTAGGCTGACAAGACAATTCTTTTTTAGATTATGTAAATTTTTTCACCATCCAAAAAACATGACCTTAAGTAATCAGTCTGTAATGAATAACATCCGAGTAAGCCATTGCTATAACATCATAAACAGAAAGGACTTTGCTATAGTAGTATCCTATGTGAATTTTCCTTCGTGATAGGTGCATCCATACAAACAAATCTACAAAATACCTGTTGAATATAAGAGAAAGGAGGCTGAATGTTTTGGTGCATAATGCAAATATAATATAATGCACAATGGGCAGAGGTTTAATCCAGGATGAAGGTTAGTGCAAAGTGTAGTGACTAGAGGTCTGCTACAAAAATTTTATCTGCCAGTGACGAGGCGGCGTGAATCTCTAGACTGTATCCTGATGCTGGAATAGGGACCTTATTGAGCCTCTTGGTTCTGTCACCCTTTGCAAGTGTGTAACCACCGGCTTCACTGAGTGGTGGGTAAGTTTTGTATAAATGTTCTGTGAGATAGGCATGATCACCCATGTTGTTCAGAAATGTTATCATCTTCTTTCCTTTATCACACCGTTCATCCCTGTGGGTGTTTAGTGAAAGACAAGCAGAGGAGGATGGCCAGGATGCAGGCGCTGGGGCAGAGGACAACGAGTGGTATGGAAGCGATGGCACAGAGGTTGACTGGGATGTTGAAGGTTGTGCAGTGGAAAATGATTGTGAATGGTATGGAAGCAATGGCAGAAACGAGGATGGCCTGGATGCAGAGGGCGGGCCAGAGGACGATGAGTGGTATGGGAGGAATGGCACAGAGGAGGTTGGCAGGGATGAAGGAGGTAGTGCAGAGGTGGTGTTTGCCAACCGGTCAGCTAGCAGAGAGGTTGAATCTGAGGTCAACTGTTGAATATCATCTGCGCTCCTAATGCTGCATTCACACCGAACGCGTCTGGAGCGTCAAATTCGCGCCAGACGCGTCTAGTTGGACGCTTGAACATTTTGTAGTCAGACGCGCGTAAAATTCGCTCAATTCACGCGTCTAAACAAAGTGTGTTCAGACGCGAATTTGTGTCATGGGAGAGGCTTTCATCTCTTTCTGCACAGATCCTCTGAATAAACACATAATCTCGTCAGTTGGAAACCTGTAGCGGCAATTTAACTCGGTTATGCCGTCCGACTTTTGCTAGCTAGAAGGTGGGCTAGTATCAACGGCTAAAATCATGCAAAAAGTTTTACAACTAACCAGATTGTCCGATTTCTTCGCGTATTCTCTTCCAGGCAAGGTCCTTTTTATTCCTGTCTCGATAAAAATATAATGACACCACAGAGCTCAGGGTGGCCACAAACACAGCGACATCTTTGTTCTGGTCTCCGGCATCACTGATCACATCATAAACACGTTACTACCAAAGCAGAGTCCCTGATTGGTTAACGCGCCGCGAATTTACGCCAAAGTTCAGATTTTTCAACTCGGGCGTTTGGGCGCCGCGTTTACATTGACTTAACATGTAAATCAGACACCTCAGACGCCCCAGACGCGTTCGGTGTGAACGCAGCATAAGATAGTTAAAAAAAAAGATTAAATAAACATGAAATTTTAGGTATATTATTCCAATTCCAGAATGGGTACCCCAGGAGTGGGGGTTGCTGTATTGACAGAACTGTATTTTTTTTAAGTCTAAAAAAAAAAAAAAAAAAAAAAAAAGGGTTTCTAGAGTTCGCGACAATTGGCGCAGAGAGACGTCGTTTATGCAGCTTTTTAAAAACTCTACAAGTCGCAAACAATGCTCCATTTCTTTGAGACGAAATCGGTCGTAGATTGGTTAGCATACACTTCAGCTAGATCTAGCATTTGCTCTAGTAACAATGCAGACAAATTAAAAAACTAACGTTACCAAAGTTCATGGAAACTTTACTGATCGCTGATTCAGTAAAAAAATAAAGCCAAATCTTGTGAAATTAAATCAATATGCCTACCATAAATTAAGGTAGTATATAGATTTATCAAGACTGCAAATAAGCCTACACTTTACATTTCGGACCGTATCCTATTTTTATTACTTCACATTTCCAGTGCAAGTGAAATTGTCAGCACAATAAGCCAAAAAAAAAAAAAAGCCACCGACACTATGACCGTAATAGGCCTAATGTTACACATTTCCAATAAGGCTTATTCAATACCCATTAGTAAACTACAAAGCTCAATACTCACAGGTTCGTGGTTCTAGCTCCCATTATTTGGTTCAGATGGCTGACATGAAATGGCAGTAGTCCGCTCTCTCTTTGCTATTTTTTGGCGGTACTCGAAGACCCACCCACGTCTCTGATCGTGGCGACAGTAGTGATGGGAAGTTCGGATCATTTTACTGACTCAGACTTTTGAGTCTCGTTCAACAAAATGAACGAATCTTTTTTCGAGTCATTTCGTTCATTCATACGTGTTACTTCCACAACACATCTACTACTTATGCAAACGTTGATCCCACTACAAACAATACAAAACTACAATGCTATAAGTTTCAGAAATGATTAATTCATTCTTTTCCTGGGTCTTCAGTTTATGACAAGCTGATTAAGCTCACCTCACCTCTTGTCTGACAAGTCTTCGGGTTTAAGTCATTCCTTAATGACGTGACAGGCAGTCCCATGATGCTAAACCAATGCATTCTGAGCCGGTAAGAGAACTGATTAGTTCATTTCATGAGTCTGTCGGGTTTTTGAGTCGTTCCTTAATCACATGACAGACCCATACACTAAACCAATGCAGTCTGAGCCGGTAAGAGAATTGATTAGTCCATTTCATGAGTCTTTCGGGTTTTTGAGTCGTTCCTTAATCACATGACAGACCCATACACTAAACCAATGTATTCTGAGCCGGAAAGAGAATTGATTAGTTCATTTCATGAGTCTTTCGGGTTTTGAGTCGTTCCTTAATCACGTGACAGACCCATACGCTAAACCAATGCAGTCTGAGCCGGAAAGAGAATTGATTAGTTATTTCATGAGTCTGTCGGGTTTTTGAGTCGTTCCTTAATCACATGACAGACCCATACACTAAACCAATGCAGTCTGAGCCGGAAAGAGAATTGATTAGTTCATTTCATGAGTCTTTCGGGTTTTGAGTTGTTCCTTAATCACATGACAGACCCATACGCTAAACCAATGCAGTCTGAGCCGGAAAGAGAATTGATTAGTTCATTTCATGAGTCTTTCGGGTTTTGAGTCGTTCCTTAATCACGTGACAGACCCATACGCTAAACCAATGCAGTCTGAGCCGGTAAGACAATTGATTAGTCCATTTCATGAGTCTTTCGGGTTTTGAGTCGTTCCTTAATCACGTGACAGACCCATACGCTAAACCAATGTATTCTGAGCCGGAAAGAGAATTGATTAGTTCATTTCATGAGTCTGTCGGGTTTTTGAGTCGTTCCTTAATCACATGACAGACCCATACGCTAAACCAATGCAGTCTGAGCCGGAAAGAGAATTGATTAGTTCATTTCATGAGTCTTTCGGGTTTTGAGTCGTTCCTTAATCACGTGACAGACCCATACGCTAAACCAATGCATTCTGAGCCGGAAAGAGAATTGATTAGTTCATTTCATGAGTCATTCGGGTTTTGAGTCGTTCCTTAATCACATGACAGACCCATACACTAAACCAATGCAGTCTGAGCCGGAAAGAGAATTGATTAGTTCATTTAATGAGTCTGTCGGGTTTTTGAGTCGTTCCTTAATCACATGACAGACCCATACACTAAACCAGGGATGGACAACTCCGGTCCTGGAGGGCCAGTGTCCTGCAGAGTTGATCTCCATCCCTGATAAAAACTCACTTGCCTATAACTTTCTACTAATCCTAAAGACCTTGATTAGCTGGTTCAGGTGTGTTTGATTAGGGTTGGAGCTAAACTCTGCTGGACACTGGCCCTCCAGGACCGGAGTTGTCCATCCCTGCACTAAACCAATGCAGTCTGAGCCGGAAAGAGAATTGATTAGTTCATTTCATGAGTCTGTCGGGTTTTTGAGTCGTTCCTTAATCACATGACAGACCCATACACTAAACCAATGCAGTCTGAATCGGTAAGAGAATTGATTAGTTCATTTCATGAGTCTTTCGGGTTTTGAGTCGACTGGGAGGGGTTTGGCCCGGAGGAACAGTCCTGGGTTAGTGGCAACGATATTCTGGATCCCAACCTCATCACCGAGTTCCACAGGACCCATCCGGAGCGTCCGGCCCCTCAACCTCGTGGAAGACCCCAGTGCCGCCCGCCTCCTCGCTTCAGGAGCCGCTCGCAGGGATGGGGCTCTGTCACAAATACGACCTCTGTGGCTCCCTCCGATCACCTGAGGGCACCATCACCTGAGTATTAAGCCATTCCCGGACTACATTACCCACACTCCATTGCCAGCCTGATTAGCGCACCACCTGTTGCATAATATCCTGGACTATAAAAACCCACGCACCCACAGTCAGTTGCGAAGTCTTGTTTTGCCACGGCTACAATTCTGAGCGTTTACCCCTGTGTTAGTTTACCTGTGTATTACCTTGGACTGCCTTGACTCTTCTCACCCTGCTTGCCGCCTGCCTCTTGTGATTACTGCCCGCTCTCTGGTTTACTCTGTCTTGCCTGCTGCCTGCCCTGATTGTTTTCCTGTCCCCGACTTTGCCTACGTCTTGTCTCTGATACTGCCTTTGCTGTTGTCTGACCCCTGCCTGTACGACCTTGTTTACACAATAAAGCTGCAAATGGATCCCTCGGAGTCTGCCCCGTTACAGTATCGAACCCAACCACATGAAAATAAAGAGAAGTGAAGCTGAAGCAGCATTTATCGGGGTTCAAGCACTTTAAAGCTTTTAAGCACATAAAGAGGTGTTATATTTTATTTAGCAAGCATGTAAGCACTTAGATGATCGATGGAAAAGAGCGTTTACAGCCAATACAGGCAGTTTACCAGAGGTTTTTGATAGTTATAGCGCCACCGATGTCTGCCACTTTTTTGTGTGTCCTCAGAGTGTGTCTATATACATATGTGTGTCAAATCTGGTCAAATATCTGATTTCGAGTTTATATTTATGAAAGCATAAAAATGACCCATGAGTGACTTTGACTGGATTTTTTCCACTTCCTTTCAAAATGTTGGCATTTAACAAACTATGATTGTGTGTTTCCTACGGTGGTTTCGTTCTGATGAGACTAAAGGTTTTGAAGATATCTGCAAAAGTTTTTAAGTGCTAAATCACAACATTGTAGAAACTATAAGGCAAAACCTAGCATGTTTGGTATGGTTGGATACCAAGATTTTTACTGTGATCAAAGATTGAGGCTGAAGACAGCTGATCCAAGTTTGGTGAAAATATCTTCTTCTGTTCATGAGTTAAAGCCATTTAAGTTTAAGTGGCTCTGCCAACTTTCAATGTTTTGGTGTCCAGTAGTGACTGTGAATAAAAATTAAAGTTTTCTTCAATAACTTTTTATATTCAGAGTGCAGAAAATCTTTCTGTTTCAGATTGGCGATAAACCTCGTACTGAAAATAGAGTTAAAGATCGTTAAAAAAGAAATGGCCAATGAGTGGCAGAAGCATTTGCTAATCAGAAATTATAAAATTAAGATAAAATATCCAATTCATATTCTAATTTTCCTTCAATGTTTTACAAAAACAGGATTATTATTGTCATTTTTATTTATCATTTATATAGAGGTTTTTACAATCCAGATTGTTGGAAAGCAGCTTCACAGTGATAACAGGAACATTAATGAACAGAGATTGAGTTCTGGAGTCTTTCAGGTTCGAGTCGTTCGTTCATCGCGTCACAGCCCCATAGGCTGACTGTAAATGTGAGGTGACAGATGAAAGAGTGATTTGGATCAGGAGCTGAGGTGAACTAACAGAGAAGAGCCTGAAGACCTTGTAAAGATATTCATTTATTATTTGTTACTCATAATTTGGCCTTTATAGTTTATTTTTTATTCCAAATGTCATAAACGTTTGCATAAATAGAATGTGTTGGGAATTTTACATGTAACATTATTTCTGCTGAAATGAATTGTAAAATGATTAGTTAATTTTGCTGAATGGGGGCGCTATTCCTTGCATAGGATGTAAGACGTGTTTCCCCTGTGATTCCGTAGGTAATCACAGCGTGCTGATATACAGCCATATCACACGGCTACGAGTGTGATATTACATTTATACAACAGTTCGACGGCACGAGTGTGTAAACAAATAAAAAACAACAACGGAGTGTCTTTAAAACCCTCTTTTGTGCAGCACTACTTCCACCACGGATTCAAATCTCAAGTTGTCAGTTGGACCAAGCCTCCGTTACTAATTCTAAAACGTCACTTCAGAACTAGTAACGAAGGAACGTCGAGTCGCTTCATTGAAACACATTGAATTTTGTACAGTATGAGAGAGAGAGAGAGAGAGAGAGAGATCGCCTGAGAGAGTATTACCTGTCTGATATATTGCATTACATTCATTCTTCAAGTCGATCTCCCTAATATTATATCCATTATACAAGTCTGTTTGAATGTCCGCTGAGGAAAGCGATCTTGTATTTGTCTTTTTTTTTTTTTTTTTTTTGTACAGCTTTGGGAATTTTCCATAACATCCATAACACCACAGTGCAAAAACAACTTCCTTTGCAAAAGTTCCTTTCAATTTAAAAGTCTCTTGTGCTTCACTGACTAATTCTCCTGTAAAGTGGTGCCGCCATCTAATGGCGTATTAATGTAACTTTCACTTAATCCATAGTACGCACTAATGGACATATTTATATAAAATAATATTTATTAAACAACAAATAAACACAATTGTACAGTTCAGTCAAGCGTAAGGCACTAGTTATTTAACCCTTTGAGTGGTACGGTCCCACATATGGGATTTTTATTTCAGTGCCCCAGGGCGTACGGTACCACATATGGGATTTCGAACGTTCAGCGACGTCACATAACTGCCAGATTCAAACTGTGCTTTCGCGCTCTGGCTGTGAGACAGACGCGCGCAGCTCTTGTCATATATCACAGCTATGCAGTGTTTTCAGGCAAATAATGTGTATTTTAAGGTTTCAGACATTTAAATATGCATAAGCACCATTAAAACAATACATTAAGCGTTTATAATTTACACATTGATTTCCGACATCAGTGGAAGCAGCATTAACAAATATAATTTGGCGACATTTATTCATATCAGACACACATAATGGGCCTAAGTAACTATAAAGTTTACTCTATTATTCTTCCAGTTCACCAGCCACTTACTTGCATATATTTCGGAAGAAAATGATGAATTAACCTGCTGTAAATCCGACTGACAGGACTCTTGTGAACTGTAGCGCAAACTAAGATGGCGGCGCCCATCTCGCGTTATAGATCAAGATAAAGATCAGTTATAAAGGTTTTAAAACAACAAAGCACACTCACTTACACATATTTGAGAATCGGAATATAAGATAGTTGATGACATGGTAAGCAATTTTGCGAATATTTTAAATAAAAAAGGAAAAACTAAATAATAGCAATCCATCTGTCATACAGTGTTATTGTTGCTGCATTCAGTGCTCGTGACACGCAAGACGCGTCGCCATGGAAACATTAAAGGCGAACGTTCTAAAATAACGGTCGCCTTAAAAAAAACTCACTCTGGGGGGACAGTTAGAATATTTTAAACTCACGATCGAAAGGGTTAAAAAAAAAAAAACAAAAAAAACTATAGGTCACCCTTTACGCTTGTATGTGGGTTTTACAAATATTTAACGAATGAAAAGGATTTTAAAGAGTTTGTGACAAAACCTCCTAACTCCATTGGATCCTCAAACTGTCAATCAAGCCTCATAACATCCGGTGTGAGAACGCTGGCGCGCTACGGCTGCCGCTTCACGCTGGTGCTTGTTCGTCTGTCTGTTTGACTGTCTGCCGATACATTTTTGGATTCGTTTCTACTGACTTCAACAGATCTGGATTATCTGGATTATTTTCTGGATTACTTTCTTTACTTATAAAGTTTTGAACGACTGACCTAGCATTCTCGCGATCCTGGCACACTGATCGGCTACAAGCCCTCTCCATTCCTACTCACATCCTTCCCGACATCTGGCAAGGTGAGTCTCCACTCTCTCTGTCATTTGTGGTGTAAGTCCTCGGTATGGTTGGGTAGCCTTCCCTTCTGTGGATTGTGATTCGGTTCGGTTCTGGCTAACGTAGTTAAACCGACAGTTGATATATGGGTCTGCTGAATACTTTTATGAATGAATGCCTGCGCAAACTGCTGCCGCTGCTCTCTGACGGCTTCATCTATTTTATTCCGTTGTTTGATTACTGATTTCTCTGGCCGTTTTAACAAACTGCACCTGAGGACTGTTTTTCCCAAATAGAAAACTTCAACTTTTCAGTAACTCTAACTGGGCTGACGGGTCAAACACAGCCTTTGGTGTCGCTTACTTCTCGAGGAGCTATCCAGGAGTTTGTTTGCAACAATGTGGATCAGCCGACCTCTCTTGTGGATTATATTTTATTTCATATACCATCCAGTGACATCGATACTTCAATATACAGCGGCAGAACTTTTCTCACTGCGATTTTGTGTCACTGAACCTTCGCTGACCCTTAAGTCTCACCAGGATATTATATACTATCCACGGCAGAAGTACATCCATCGCGGATCACGACGGAATTATATCTATGACCAGTGCCGGCCCTAGCCTCTTTGGAGCCCTACGCAAGATTTTTTTTGGCGCCCCCTTATATTGCGATTTATCCAAAGGGGCGAATCTAGAATATTATTTATAGGGTGGCATGAGGTCTATGAAGAGTGGCAACACCAAAGCAAGCGCTCATGCATAGTTTTTGGAGATTTATAGCCTTACATACACAGTTGTGTTCACAAACATTACATTACCAGAAAGTATCTATATACTGTTTAAAATTAATAAATAACAAAATTTCAATATCCATCTTGGCACCAAGTAAATAAACTATATGAAAAACTTCTAAATGAGTCTGAGCTTGTATCACTAAAGGAGATGAGCAGTTTTAACACTTTAGCAATCATATATTCTGGACTAACTGACCAAAGTTCTTACATTTTTTAAACAAGACTTGAAGTTGGGTTTATGACAAGCCAACATAAATTTGTCCTTCAAACTTTTCAGTCTCTATTGTATTTCTTGATTGCTAATGCACAATTCATGAAACAATTCAACATTTTCTCACAACTAAACACAATATCAAAACTATACACCAACTTGCACAAACCTCAAACGTCCAGGTCAAAATAAAATGTTCTAGTCAAAAACTTATTCTTGTCTGACAAAATCAAACTTTGGCATCAGATGACACACAAAACATAAAAAATACACAGACTATTGCACTGCCCAGTGAACACTAAAATACCTCTTTTTCATTTCACTATTATAAATTGATCTTGCAGTAGATGAAAAGCATGAGAAAAATAAGTATGAACTTGGTATGCTCCAAAATACAGTATACTGTAAATTACAGGAAAAGTAAATTCAGCATCCTCTGCACATTTGGCTAAATTTCATTACAGTATATACAGTACTATAGCAGTGTATTGGTCTTCTGACACAAGACTATATCCCTAGGCAATCATTTCTCAGCGCTACAAAAATACAGTACACATATAACAAATGGCTACAAAGAAAGTTGACAATCACAACATTGAGGGTGTAAATTAAACACTACCTTTACAAAAATGCGACTACTCAGTCATGTATTCGGCTACAGGAAAGCTTTAATCAGGATAAAACTTATATTGAAAGCTAACAAACAGCAGTGACAGCATATCTGAACACTTTGACACAAATACTAAATGAAATACCATTCATAAACGTCCTTTAAAAGCCGTGATTGCAGCTTGACCCTCTTCATCTGGGTCTGATTCGGCTCAATTTGATTCAGAAATATAGACGCCATTATTTACATTTCCACTGAAGCACTAACTACGAATGGTCGCTTCAGCGAATCACAATGGCTCTGGATACACTTCGGAGGGAGTGGCTTCATAGAAGCAGGAAGTCAAACGAGCCGATCATATGACAGTAGAAACAGAGGTGTAGAATTAAGATAAAATATATGAAAAATACAGCGTTTTCAAAAAAACGAAGCATAAAGACATGTTAAACTGTGCCCCCAAAACACAATCAAGCCTAGAAAAAACACTGAACCACCCCTTTAAAGATGTGAGGTGGTATTCATCTTCAAATGGTGCTGTCCTGTCGTGCCTGAATGTAGTCCCCTTGTTTCTGTGGCTTTTGGCACAAATGATACAAGAAAACACACACCACGAGTATAAAACAGGAGGCTATAGCAGCTATCAGCAACCACAACGGCTCCGAGTCTACAGAAAGAAAGAGATATGGCATACAGTTAGATTAGCAGCATTAGTGAAGCCTCAAGCATTTACAAAATAATTCATATTCAGTACTAAAATAAATACATGTTTATTTTTGTACATATATAATATGACTATACATGTCTTCATTCGTGTGTAATATTTCAGATATTTATAATTTCTTTCTAGAGCCGGCCCAGACATCAAAAAATTACAACAGTTTGACCAAAACTCATGAATAAGGAAAAATCCAATATATATATAGTGAATCTCAACTGCGTGACTGCTTTCTGTAAATTTCTGTAAATCTGCTTTAAAACAAAGTGTTGTGAAAAATGAAAAACTATAAACTAATCAATTCATTTATTAAACTCAAAAATGTAAATTGTATGCAAACCTTTAAATTGACCATAAGGCAGTTCTAAAGATCACGTTTATAAAAACCCTGAAAGACTTCAGGCTCTGAATATGTGTCAAAATACTGACACTGACTGAAGTTAGATGTGCAAAATCATATTTCTTTGTAATGCGTTACGACACTGATGGCGTTATAGAAATGCAGTCAGCCATGATTCATTTATTAGTAAGATTAATAGATTAATTGATCAGAGAGAATGTCCAATAACAATGGGGTTACCACAGTAAAGTGACTGGAATTCGGCTGGTCATGTGATCAAAGCAGAATGAGGCGATCCGCTCATGTAGAGTAAAACAGCTTTGATTTGGCTACTGATGTGATATATGAGTGTACATACATTTCAAACAAGCACTTTAAAAAAGAGAAGCATACAATAGCCCTCTGACCAAAGGGTACTCACCTTCTAGTTTAATTTGAGTGACGACTTCCTGTTTCTGGCCTTGGTTTTGACATATGCACTTCAGTTCTGTCCAGCTGTCCTCTTGCTGAAGCTCAAGGATAACCAGCTGCACCTCAAGATGGTTTCCTGTGATTCTGAAAACACAAAATCTGTGAGTAATGAATGAAAGTTTCTTTTGAACTGACTTCTTTCTTTTGGTCTGAAGTTTTCTGACACAAGACTTAAATGCTGCAATAAAATAAATAAATAATAATAATCGTATATACTGTTCTTCACATTTAGCTGCTAGGACGTACATCAGCTTCTCCACACTCAGCAGCACACCTGCTGTGAAGGAGATCCCTAAATATAATTTAAAGAGGTGTGTGAAATGGCACAAATGATATCAGACATGTGGACTGGACTGAGCATCTCTCCGGGGTCTTCCCCCACCTGTGGGTGCTGGGGTGGGGTCCAGCATCCCGACGACCCTCCAGAGCACAAATGATTTGGATGATAATGGATGAATGGCTATCAGACACTGTAATCTGCTCTGGCCGGCTTATTGTGGTGATGAGATGCATAGTACAGTATATCGCAGTGTTGTAGTACTTGAGACCAGACTCCCAATCTAACTGCTAAATAACCAGGACCATGAAAATATGGTTTGGGTCTTGATGTGGTCATGCCATTTTTAGATTTAATGTTTTTGATCCGCTCTGTACTCGTGTCTCTGAACTGGAGCACACTGTGTGCGTTATGGAGGTTTGCATGATGCTGATGTGAAACCAGTCTTCCTTCATCCTAAAGGAAAGCATATTTACACTGGATCACTCAGACACAGGTCTCTGTCTAGACTCAGACTCAACCAGACCACTCTCATGACAGCTGTTTCTGTATCTCTTTTATTTTACACTGCAAAAAATGCTGTTCTTACTTTGAGTTTTTGTCTTGTTTCTATTCCAAATATCTAAAAATTCTTAGATTAAGAAGCATTTTCTTGACAAGTAAAAATTATTTTCTTTTTTTAGGAAAAATAAGTAAAAATTAAATAAGTTTTTCCTTAAAACAAGCAAAATAATCTTAATCCAAACTGAAAACAAGATTATATATCTGATATAATATTATTTAGCTTACCCCACTGGCAGATTATTTTGTTTGTGCCCTCGGTCCACTTCCAAACGAACTCTTGTGCGGTTCAAACGATAACACAACGCGGACCAAAGACATGTAAATGAACCAAAAACAGGAAGACAAGTCCCTAAAAAGGACAGAATCCTCACGCATGTGGGTTTTTCTCATCATAGTCATGAGTTTGTCCGTCACAGGCATCAGACGCGCGTCTCCACGCAGCAGATCATGTGTGTGTGACGGAGGGATTCCTGACGCTGTTTTGACTCCTTCACATAGCCCTTTTTTATAAGCTCCTCATGAGTTCCCAGCTGGCCAAAATACCATCACATGACACACACACACAACGAGCGCACTGACCTCAGCACACAGCACTGATTTGATGTTCGGGAAGTTCCGTCTCAAAATATTTCTAAAAACAATCATGTTGTGAATGTATCCCTATACCTTTAGGTTCGGTATCTTTTGGTTGCCAATCTGAACGCTAATCGGATGAGGACTAAATTATACTTTTTCTTTTTTGGTTTTTTGGTCCAACTGCGTGCAGCTGGCGGGGAACAACGCGCTGATATGCACAAGGCTACACCTGTTATCTGTGGTGTATCGTGGCTCTGTTGAGGATCATAAGCCATAAAGGATGTAAGGCGAGGACCCCATCCTGATGGATCAGCTCTGAAAACAATGATGGGCAGGAATGGCACATAATTAATAGGCACTTACTATGCCTATTAATTATGTGAATATTTTTTTAGAAGATTTGACACAGGGATTGGCAATCTTAACTGTGACAGTGTAGGTCAGACCATAACACATTGCTCCACAATTACTTTGACAGAGTCTGATTTGGTTGCTTGCATTTTTAAGATAAAAGCTGGTAAAGCCAGGGGCCAGATGGAATTACTGTTAAAGAGTTGCTGTCATCAGTGTTAACAAAGCTTTCCCAGGCTCTGTTGCATGTAGGAATGGTACCTTATGGAAAAATGTGTGATAATCCCAGTACTGAAGGGGTCTTCAGCTCGAGTTGTAAATGATTTCCGCCCAACAGCCCTAACTTCTATGTTATGTAAGACCAGGAAGGGATTATTGTTAAAATCTGATGCTGTCTGTACATTTAAGGTGTGATCCTTTACAATTTGCTTACTAATGAAAGGGGTACTGATGATGCTGTATTAACTATGATGAATTATGTAAGTAATCATTTGCAGAATTCGAATGCATATGTCAGAATCCTGCAACATTTAACACAATGAGGGTTGATATTGTGTTAGAACGGCTGATTAACTATGGGAGTATTTGGTATTGTGGATTGCAGCCTACATACAGGGTGTGGTATAATGGTCAGATGTCATTGTTAATATGGGGGCTCCTCATGGAATGTTATATCGCCTGTATTATTTTCATTGTAAATTAATTATTTTATGAATTACACTTCTAATTTTAACATTTTTAAGTATGCAGACAATATGGTAGGACTTATTCAAAAAGCATAATATTAATTATATTAATTATATTTCTAAAAAATGCATGCAACACTTGTTTTTAATACCAAGAATAAGTAGGTTTGTGGTGAGCCAGAATATATTGGAGATTGCTTACAAACCACTGGTTGAGAGTGTGCTGACCTCTAATGGAACGTCTAGGTATGGCACCTGAGTTGTAAGCAGAAAAATAATCTGGCAAGGGTTACCAAAAAAAAATATCTTTTTTCTTTTTCTTTTTTTTTTTTGTTGATATGCGTGTGACATTATTATTATTATTATTATTATTATTAAACAGTCTGTTATGCCTGTGAACGTAAACAGCAGGGACAGAAACCGCATGAATATTAGATCTGTGGCTCGTTCCCTTCTCGAAATCTGAGCCACTGCGTTACGTAGAGACTGTTATGTTCACTCTTACATCCAACACCTAAACATAAAACATCTCAACTGACGCTCCAGCACAGAGACGACGGCGGTCGGTGTGCTACTCGCTCAGGGCGGAAACGATGCTAATAGGGCAGCAGTGGGCGGGGCCTGTGACATCACTTTGCTCAGAATCTGCGAAAGGCTTGTTCTGAGACACTGCTTATGATTTATGGGGATTGAAAAAAGAGTGGGTGGATTTTTATCATTACAAGGTAGTTGTGAACATACACTCCTGACACACATTTGTGTTTAAATTTTGCATAATAGGTTCCCTTTAAATTTATTTTAGGCTAGTGGTTTTAGCTGTGGTGTCAGAATTGTGGATTTTCACTGGTATCTAAAAATTTTGGTGTCATAACTTTCATGGCTGGTGAAAAAGATATTTATGGCCAGTTTCTTATGTCTTAAGTTTCTTAAAGGGTTAGTTCACCCAAAAATGAAAATTCTGTCATTAATTACTCGCCCTTATGTCGTTCCACACCTGTAAGACCTTACAGATATTTTTGATGAAATCCGCTGGCTCAGTGAGGCCTGCATTTCCTCTCTCAAGATCCATTAATGTACTAAAAACATATTTAAATTTGTTCATGTGAGTACAGTGGTTCAATATTAATATTATAAAGCCACAAGAATATTTTTGGTGCGCCAAAAAACCAAAATAACGACTTATTAAAGTTGTTAAAAACACTGCTTCAGGAAGCTTCGGAGCGTTATGAATCAGTGTGTCGAATCAGCGGTTTGGAGCGCCAAAGTCACGTGATTTCAGCAGTTCGGTAGTTTGACATGCGATCTGAATCATGATTCGATACAATCATTTTTGAGGTAGACGTCACATGACCTGTTGAAAAGAAAGAGGCAGTACCCTCAAGTTATCATAACACGCCTGCTCCAAACACAAAACATCTGTTAAATCATTTAGAAAAACAGAGAAAATGGAAATAAAAAAGAAGATATACACATTTTCAAAGCTGAGGCTGCTAAACATCAGATCATCCATCTATTCTCCAAACCAGTTGTCCGGTGAAGGGTCATGGGGGTGCTGGAGCATCTCAGAGACATCCCTACTCTCACTTCCTCCTAAGATCTTCAGTTCGGCTAATCTACAAGTCTTTGGTTTGTGGAGGAAACCGGAGGACCCACAGGAAACTCATGCCTACTCTAAATAAGCTAATATTTATTTAAACTAATAAATTAATCTGATTTATTAGTTTAAATTAAAATTAACATGAGTTTAGTTTACTAGTTTTTATCAGTTTGATTTTGAAAAGTATGACGCAATATAAAGATTACACAAAAAGTGTTTGTAAGGAGATCTGTATGCATTAGCAGAAATGATCATCCTCCTCATCATCGGTGAATCTGGCCAATAGCGGAGCAGCTGTGTGTTGATCGGAGCTCGAGCAGCTGTGGAGAAGGAGCCGGCCGATGCTCTCTGTTGCAGATGTGCGAGACTGACGGTTTAGATGAAGGGATTTGAATGATTAAAAAGCAATTTCTAACCTGATTAAAATATTGAATTCTTCTGCAACAACATTGTGAACTTTTGTAAAGATACGCTTGGCCGTTAGCTTTTCAGGCATGTAAGTTTGCCACAAAGCAATCTGTTAATGATGCAGTTATGATGTGGTACACAGGAATAATTCAAAAGGGATTGCAAACCAACAAAGTTTCCATCCCCAGATGTGAAGCGATCACTCGCTTGCTTGTTAAGCACATTAAAGGGAAAATTTACAGTAAAAAGAAAAACTTAGACATTATTTAGTCATTATTTTCTGAAGCCATATGACCTTATGACCTTTGTTTTTAAATATATATCCTGCTCATGGTAGTAAATGGTGGCTGCAATATCTCAAATAATTAGCAAGCGTTTGTATTTTAAAGTGTCTGCTAAATGAATAAATGTATTTGTACGTGCTAAACTTTCACTAAATATGTTCAAATATAAATAGTGCTGTGTGGAGGCTACGACAGGTCTGATAGTTTTATCTAACGCACATCTCCACACGTCTGTAACTGCTGCTGACCACAGACTCAATTCTGCCTCAACTCGCTGACCTCTCTCTCATGTGCTCTGGACTGTTTGCTTCATCTTCATTTGAATCTGTCCTTTTTTCCAATAAACTACATTTTTCCTCTCACTCTGTGCTTGAGTTCATTCCTGACAAGTGGATCTCTGCAGACAGGAATGTTACCTTTTATCGGTCTGAAATGCACGTCCCCTCAGGTGAGAGTTTTCCACGGGATGGCCATTAACCAGCCATGTCACATCCGTGGACTGAGCTGACTGCCTTCCCACAGACACCGTGCAGCTGATCTCCAAACGTGAGCCTGAAGGTCAGCAGAGTCATTGAGATTGGGTTAGCTGTTGGATAATCACTATATCACAGCGAGCAAACAAACCTCATTTACTAATTGTGGGAATGTTTTAACAAGGTTTTAGAATGAATCATTCATCAGATTTTAAAGTATATTATTTTATCATCTCAATCCTCAGGAGGTGCGAGGATGAGATTGTGAAGAAAGCCCTCTCTGCAGAGAGTTTGGGTGTTTCATGCAAACAACATCTAAGCAGACAAACGTCGCTCTCTTATTTAGATTAATCCAGATTTGAACACGTGTACATAAACTGCTTTTCAGAAATGTTGTGTGAGAACTTAAATATGCAATTAACAGTGAATGAAACCGAATATGAGCAATGTTTGCTTTATGTCTATTTATTACTCACAGTAGTCTGAATAACTGAAGTCCACCGTCATGAAGGACAATCCAAATCTGTTTACTATAACTTTACTCAAAGATTATATTAACACATGACCTTGTCAAATACTTTTTGCTAATATCTTCATTGCCTTCTTACTACATGTTCCCTGTGTTTGCCCCTGGTGCTGAAGTGTTTCCTGTTCCTCGAGTCATTTTGAAGTCCTGTGTAGTTTTTAACTCCCTGATTGTCCCCAGGTGTGTCTGTAAGTCTATTATCCTGTGTGTGTGTGTCAACCCCAGTGTTTCCTGTGCTCATTGGCAGGTGTTGTCTTTCTACGGCTGTATGTTGGTGGATCCTCAGTTCGGTTCCTTGTGTTCTGGTGTTTTTATATTTGTGATTTCATTATTAAACTTTATTTTCATTTGAATCCAGTTCACCCTCGTCTCTGAGTTTTCCCAGCATTACACTTCTATGATCAGTAACCTGCTGTGGATTTATTAGAATGAGACGGAGCCCCGCACATGACATGCAGGAAACTAATCCGTTCCCTCCATTTACTAAAATGTCGCATGATTTACTATTTCGTCCCCTTGATTTATAAATGGAGGGAACGAAATAGTAAATCGTGCGCACAATTATTTGTTTCCTGCATGTCATGTCCAGGTCTCCGTAGAATGAGGTTGTCATATGTCCATTACGTGTCCCTAAACAGTGTGTAAAATTCAAATACAATCTGCTTTTTTTTTTCTTTTTTTTCACTTTGTATTAAGTACAATGCATTTTATTAAAATTATGCAGTACTGTCATACTATATTATGGACAGTGGCATGAAAAGTATGACCTTAAATTAAACATATTATTTAAACATCTGACAATAAACACATAAATCAATATGTTAACTGTGGACTCACCAACATGACTTTCAATGAAGGATCCGTTCACAGGAAACACAATATAGGGGAATGAATAACTTGATGCTGTGTGAATACCAGAGAGTATAATTAAATTGTTATTTTAATCAGTTTTAGATCAGTATGTTGGTTAAATATTTCTACAATTTAAAAAGAATCTGTGATACTTACATGTGAAAGCATTGAGATTGTTAGAGGTGACAACTTCTGGTGCGGCACTTTCTGATTCTGGGGCTAAAGAAATGTTAGAGTCATCATTGGTTCAACTGTCCGACAGGTTCAGAAAGAGAGAAAGGTAACATGCTGCTCATATGACAGTGGCACAACATCCATATGACTCGGGGAATGTGTTTACCTGACACTCGAACTCTCCAGGTCCTGCTCACGTTGTATCGGGTGTTGTTGAATATCACATTTAGCCTGCAAGTGTAGAAGCCCTGATCTTTCACAGACATGTTTCTGATGGACAGAATTATGCCACTCTCTACTGTATACTGTCCTCTGCCAACAGGGAGCGCTGTGCTCTGAAAATCCTGTAAATTCATCAGTTGACATTTTAAGAATACAGCCATCTTAGAAACACTGGATTATTTATTTACATGTGCAGTGACTTACCTTGTACCACATAAGATTTTCTTTCCTTTTGAAATATCTCAAATGGGGACAATTAATTTTTGTATCTTCTCCTACATGTGCGTTGTAGGTCATCATCACGTTTGGCTCCTCTGCCTCGTAAATCCTCACAGAAATACTCCCAGTGAGACAGAAAGTGTTGCTCCTGAGTGAAAAATGCATTACTGACTATATGTAGACTGACTAAAACAAATGTAATCATTTCATTCAATTATCTAAACCATTTTAAAATCCTAATCAAACACACCTGTCTGGAATCAAGTAATATTTTGAACAAGACCTTGATTCTGTGCTTTATCAGGGTCAGAACTGAATTCTGCGGGTCATGGACCTCCAGAAATGGTATTAAATGGCCTATAGATTATTCCTGGTTTCACAGATAAGGCTTAAGCTAGTCCTAGACTAAAATGTTTGAGCTGTTTTTACTGAAAGCAACTTGCCGAATAACACTGACATATCTTAAAATATGTCAGTGTCATTGTTTTGTCTTAAGATGCACACCAGTAATGTGTTTTTTCTAAAGCATGTTTATAAAAGCCACTTAAAGGTCCTAATTGAACTAAGGCCTAACCCTGGCTTAATCTAAGCCTTGTATGTGAAACCGGGCCTATATTTAATGTCAAATTCATTTGCATGTTTATTTATTGCATAAATCACATCAAACATTTTAAGAAAATAAATTGCTCTTATAAATATAAGAGTGGTGTGAAATACATCAGACTGATAGTTAGAGTTAATGCTGGACTCATATTTCACCCCAAAATCAAGTTTTTTTAACATTATTTTTTGACATATTAACATTTCTATTTAGCTTTCTGTAAATAAAACATGATATATTAATAATAATATGTCATTTAAATGATAAAGCGTGTTGTAAAGTACTATTGTAAATAAATATATTGGTAGAATTTGTTGAACTATTAAATTTATGTTGATTTAAACAGGAACTGAAGAAAGACAGACAATGCACGTCTATGAGGTCTGACCTCAAAGTGTAGGTGAATGTCCCGGAGTCTGACGGATGAGATGGAAGGAGCTGGACGCCGCGCCCGCTCTGCTTCACCCGATCCCGGCAGCTCTTCAGACTGCTCTGGTTCCTCAGGTTGGTGTGATCAATGTGGAACGTTGAGCTGTTGTCCACTTGTAAATTCCTGTAATTAATTGCATCTTCAAGAAATGGGAATCTGATGATAACCGCCTCGCCTTGAACTTGATATTCCGGGATCTCTGGACCCACAACCTCACAACTACCTGAACCAATCACAGGAACTTATTAAACAACAGAGAATAGTACTGTTATTGTAATTATGCAAGCAGAGTATCAACCCCTTACGGAACAAAAATATATGGGAATATACTGCTAAATATTATGCGATATATTACATAATACATTTCCATATATGGGAAACTAGTGCTTATATTTTTCAGTATTCTGCAATATATGCATTGGCCATGTATGGCTATATGTTGATATGTATAAAATTATTTATAAATGAAGACAAAAATAGCATTACATTCATTAAGTTTTATGTGAATGTATTGTACGCACACATATCCACACATTCATGGAATGAGTTACAATCAGTGGTTACAACAGACTTCTAGTTCCCAGCATGCTTTGCTTCTGACTGTTAAACGAGAGTAAATGTTAAAATTCAGAGCTAGTTCATGTGTTTAGCTCAATATTGATATAAGAGGAGATCTGTTAGTGTTTAAAGTTGTATTATTTGGAATTGAAAAGGTTTTTTGTGGTATGTGTGAGCTTTCATTGTGCTGAAGAGTAGGGCCTGAGGTGAGGTTTATGATTGGCTGAACACCATTAAGACTATAATGTGACTATGACGTGCAGGTGTGCTAACTTGAAAATATGAAACGTAAAATGTAAATAATTATAAAATATAAGAAATATGTTACACAATATATTTTACCATGTATGTGTTTTGCATAAGTAAACATATCTGCAATATATTATTCATGCCGTTCCATATCCGATCACATATAAAATTACGTACATTATGACATATTAGTAAATATATTATTACATATTTTTCAATAAATGAAAAGTGGCAATTCCTTATGTATTATTCAATATATTGTAATATATTTACACAATATATTTTTCCGTATGTTTTCAAATATACTGTTAAATGATGTAATATATTGATCATTCATATATAGGGAAATATATTTTCTTTCCATAAGGGACATCACACTTTACTGAATTAGGACATTTGACACTGGGGTATTCAGATGTCTGTGTCACGTTCTGCCCACTGCTGTCTTCTTCCACTCACCACCAGAGGTCTCTGTTTCAACATTAAGACTCTTTCAGCGCACACACGCAGCCACTTCACTCTGGACTACATTTCCCACAATCCCTCACCTAGGAACCAATCATGCACTCACAGCTGTTTTCCATCAGTGACCCTTTATAAGCTACACTCACACACACACTCATTGCTGAGTATTGTTTAGCCCTGTATCCGACCTTGTTGCCGGGTTTCCTAGTCCTAGTGACTTTCTGCAACACCAGTTGGAGTGAAGCAGAGCACACATGATTAATCTCCTGTTAGATTCAGCAAGATGTAGCACAGCCATATCACCCTGTAACCCAAGACTGGTTGCCACTGAAGCTAAGCAGGGTTGAGCCTGGTCAGTCCCCAGATGGGAAACTAGGTAGCTGCTGGAAGAAGTGTTAGTGAGGCCAGCAGGGGGCGCTCACCCTGTGGTCTGTGTGTGTCCTAACATCCCAGTATACAGGGACACTATGCTCTAACAAGCACCATCCTTCTGATGAGATGATAAACCAAGGTTCTGACTCTTACCAAGTTTCTCAATCCCATGGCACTTCTCGTAAAGAGTAGGAGTGTCATGGCCAAATTCCCTTGTCAATCATGGCTTCCAAAAATCCCCATCCACTGAACTGACTCCATCTCTCTCTCCTCTTCTCCTATAGCGGGTGTGTGGTGAGCGCACTGACGCCGGCATACTGTGGCTGCCATCATAGTATCAATGTTTTTAATATTATATCATTTTTTTAGTCCATCCATTGAAAACCTATAGGCAATCAATAATTTCTTCTAAAGCGATCACTTTATACGATGACAGATTTTAAAGGGATAGTTCACCCAAAAATGAAAATGTGATGTTTATCAGCTTACCCCCAGTGCATCCAAGATGTAGAGGACATTTTTTCTTCAGTCGATCACAAATGATGATTTTTAACTGCAACCGCTGCCGTCTGTCATTCAAATAATAGCAGTAGATGGGAACTTCATCTATAAGAGTGAATAAACCTTGCTTAGACAAATCCAAATGAAACCCTGCGGCTCGTGACGACACATTGATGTCCTAAGACACGAAACGATCGGTTTGTGCGAGAAACCGAACATTATTTATATCATTTTTTACCTCTAATACACCACTATGTCCAACTTCGTTCAGCTTCCGGCTAGTGAGGTCAAAAAACACATTCTGAAGACGGAAGTGATGTCTCGCTATTATTTGACTGACATACAGCAGCGGTTGCAGTTAAAAATCATAATTTGCGTTCGACTGAAGAAAAAATGTCACCTACATCTTGGATGCCCTGGGGGTAAGCAGATAAACATCAAATTTTCATTTTTGGGTGAACTATCCCTTTAATGTCGGATTGTATTCATTTATAAACTCTGCTCAATGTCACTCAATGTATTTGTGTTTTTATAATGGGCTATTCAGGTAAGAAATACTACAGAAACTGAATGAAGTAATCAAACGTAAAACAGCTGGATAGTCCTCATTGTAAAAAAATTACATACAGAAAAAACATTAATCAATCAAGAGCAGCAAGCGATTTTCTCTTTGTCTTTTGTTGTTTGATTAACACTAGCAGCATATGGGGCACGATCATACACCCAATGCAGCGCGACAAGTGTTTTTAGCTAGTTTCCGCCCAACGCAGTTATCATTTTCATGTCCTGTGCCATGTTGTCTAAATAACACATGCATTTAAAATCACAAACGCCCATGGGCGTGCTGGTCTGAGAACGAGGTGTGTTTAGGCGCATTGGTGGCGTGTTGCTATCTGGAGGAACTGGAATTGACCAACAAAAACCTGCTCTAAAGTCAATGACGCAGCATTGTTATTTAAAGAGTGTGTTAGTAACATGCGGGTGCACAACGTCTATAAACTCTGATTATTACACACAGGGATGCGCAGCAGCACACACACATGCCTGATATTAAAAATCAAAAGGATTACAATGTAAAATATTATTATTATGTGCATAAAGATAAAAAATGCTTTGGTGGAATCCGACTTAGATGGTCTGATCGTGCTTCAACCTCGCGCACAAGCAGATCCGTTTCATCGCCAGAGAAGAGTTCAGTTTTTCCTCTTGAAAATTACACCATATAAACAGCGAATCCGCCATGGCTCGAGCGCAACTGGCTTTCAAAGGGAATGGGAGATGATTTGGTTTATTGCATGTTACGCCCAGAACACACTCATAAAGAGAATAGGGACAGCCCTTTTAGACCATGCGCTGGGTGCACCGACCATTTTTCCTCTCCAAAAGTGGATTTGAACATGTCCTAAGTGCACTTGTGCCGTGTGCTTTAGACCATGTGCTCAGATCGTTAAAATAGGGTCCCGAGAGAGCCATGATTATTAAGCTGCTTTCACTGTAAGATCTGACACACATTATACACAAGTTCTTTCTGAACTGTTTGTCTCACAGCTGTGCTTAAGTGAATACTCAGACTGACACTGTAACTGCTGTAATATTTCTGTGTATTTGACGGTTTAACCGCATTTGGCACTCACATACTGTATGAGAGGCGGCTTTATGTGCACACTTTGGATGTGAGCATGGGAATAAAAATTATGCTCAATCCCTGCAATCCTGCACCGAAATTCAAACGTTCTCATGATTTAAAGTGAAAGTGAAACGTGACATGTGAAGCCCATGTAACCCATTTGTCCTCTGCCTTTAACCCATCCAGTTAGAGCACACACACACACCAGGGGCGTAAATTTCGTCGGACAGTAGGGGGGGACAATAAACATAAAATTTCTCAAGAGCAATTTTTGAAGGGGACACAAATAATACACAATTTTACTTATAAAGGATATATGCAGGGGTTAAATTGGGCCGGGGCCGTCCGGGGCTGAGCCCCGGCACATAGGCTTATCAGGGCTTGACATTAACGCTTAATTTTTTGAAGGGGCAAGAGAAAGAGAGCTTTACTTGTCCTGATTAAAACATCAATAACAAAAATAGTTAGGGAATCACCAAAACGCAAGCATGATTCTATTACATTTAGTGTAAGTGGCGATTGATAATGGATAATATAAATATTTAATAATAAATATTTTATTAATGAATGATTCAGCGTTTTGAACGAATCGGTTGCGTCAAAGATTCAGTAATAGCCTATTCCAAAACACCTGCCTCATTCTTGAATGAATCAGCCGTTTGAACAAATCGTTTGAATGAATGACTAGGACAGTCACTTGCCGCCACCTACTGCCAGTTTACTGCATGTTTAAATTTTCCCAACATTTCTTATTTGTATATTAAAAAATATTTAAAGAATATCATAACATTATTTAATGCAGTTGTAATTTTTCAGTGTAAATTATTTAATTTGATTCATAACAGTCCTGCTTTATTTTTCTTATTGAATTTATTGATCAAATGTAAAAAAAAAATGAAATAAGATTAGGGGAAAAAATGACCTTGGGGTAAATATCACAAATATGCAGATATAAATATGCAAAAGCTGACGGAGCACTGTTGAGAATATAGCTTCAGAATAAATTATATTTACACCAAAAAAAAATCCAATTTTTTCCAGACAACTTTTTTGGTCGGACAAGTGACCAATTTTCTTGTCCAAAGGACAATACCCTGTATTTTGTATTGATATGCTCTCCTTTAGGCCTACAGAAAGACTTTGTTATCAGATGTAGCTTTGCACACTGCCAACATCTAGAATGATTTTGATCTGCATTTTAGTGTTCATAGCAGAGGGCTCTGTCGACTTATTTTTAGTTTGTCAATTGATAAGATTTTGTAGGCTTTGCATACTCATGTGCACTCCTTGAAAGCCTGAAACCACAGAGCCCCCCCACATAAGAAATCCAAATTTAACCCCTGGATATATGTAATGTTACACAGAAGAAAACCTTACTACTATTATTAGTGTAGCATGTAGACTGCCATTATGCTCAATGTTTCTCTTTGGTTCAATAAAAAAAACTTACTAAATTGACCAAAATATTCAAAATCATTTATTTATTTGAATATTTTTGAAGTTTTTTACAACCAAGTCACCAAAATACGATGAATATACTTTGAGCAAAACCCAACACACAACAGTAAATCTTCTAGCCTTATTACAGTTCACATATTCTTATCACACTGTTAATTGTTGTTGGTGTGGGTGACATAGTATCCAACAAGCTACCAAACACGCTAGGTAACATTATAATTGCTAAAATAGCGGACTCACGGGAAAAAAAATCATGTTATCATCTTGCTTTTTTTGTTATGACTAATTACTCAGCATCGTCAGCATTAAAGCAAAAATAACCACTTCATGCGATGTTTTTGAATAAAATAGCCTTAACAGCCTACTTACTAGAGCTCCTCAACTACCGTCTGTCTTCTTCTCTCCCGCCGGCGCCGCCGGATTTCTACACGCACGAGTGTGACGTGCGCGGTGGACCAAACCACTGTGAGGCAAGGGAGAGGTGACTCAAAATGTTTCTAAACTTAAAACGCCTGTTTGCGTTTGTATTGCTTTACTTCTTACACAATTATTTAAAAAATATATCATTTATTTACAATACTTAGAGTGGTATTTAATTATATTTTTTTGGGGGGGACAGCACTCAGATAGGGGGGGGTCATGTCCCTCCCGTCCCCCCCGCGATTTACGCCCCTGACACACACACACACACGCACAGCAGTGGCAGCTATTTTTGGTGTGGTGTCCGGGGAGTGGTTGGGAATCACTGCAGTAAGTGCAGAATCTAGTTCAGTAAGTGTTTCGGGCACACATTGAATCTTTAGCCTGACTTCGTCATACTCATATTCTAGGCAGAATGTGAGTCTGATACTGCTCCATTGCACTTGAATTATGGGGTGTGTCTTAACCGAACCAGTAAAAAAAAACTCTGCACTCAATTGGATAGACCTACAACCAATCAGAGCAACGCAGTAAGTGATGTATGTTGAACTTGTACTTAAACTTTTGCTGAATCCCGTTGGAAGGACGGCAAACACATCTTTCCCATCGACAAATGCCTTGATTGCGTTTCTTTGTTCGTCGATTTCTTTTATTACAGACATGATAGCGGAATCTAAACATCTTACTTCTCCAGCTGCAGTCATCGTTGGTGAAAACCAAGTCAACCCAAGCGCTCTTTGATGACGTGGGTGGTTACGTAACCACAGATAGCCTGTCCATCATCGATTAAAGCCCGCCCTGGCAATTTGATTGGCTCGGCCTTCTGGGAGCCGAGCATAATTACTCCACAATGGATCGAGTCCAGACCGAACTTCCCGTCCAAAAAATGTTGTGGGCGGGGTTCTGGCTGGCACCCAGGCTTTTGAATCTTGCAAGCAGGTTTAAACGTTTCTTGCGTCAGTCTCTTGCCAGGCGCATCGAGATGAACAATTCTCAACTTCTCAGAATGCCGCAAGCGCACCGCAGGTCATGTGACAAGAATCAACCAATCAGCTATGGCCTCTCCGTAACAAAACATCAAAAGCTCAGCCGAACAGCTGATCATAGCTGTACATGGTGGTTTTTATATCTTATCTCCATCAATATATGTTGTAGTAAAACTAATGCAAGGGCTAGAAATCATTTATCCTTTGCAGAAACATCCTGATCCTCTTGGAGAGCTCAGTTCATGGTTGCATAGCAACGACCGACGCCACGGGAGCGCAAGCGCTTTGGAAAAGAAGGAGAAGCGGTGCGGCGATATGTGAACGGCCCCTATTCATAATTCTAAGTTCATGTTAAACTTTACATTCTTTTTCAGTGAAGGAACACAACAGGAAAAAGAGCAGAAGAAGAAGAGGAGACAATCGATGCACAAAGCAGCAGCTAGACCATATCAGCTCAGTTCTGCATTAGCTTCCTGTTAAACATTGTATAGATTTTAAAATCTTGCTAATTACCTACAAAGCTCTAAATGGTTTAGCTCCCCAGTACCTAAGTGAGCTCTTAATGCATTATAGTCCTTCACGTTTATTGTGATCTCAGAATTCAGGCCAGCTGATAATACCCAGAATATCAAAATCAACTGAAAGCGGCAGATCCTTGATAACACAGTCCTGAGGTTTCAACTAAACTATCCCCTGCGAAGGCCCATTTCCCTTTTCTTTCATTTCTATGTACAGATGGAACGCTATCAAAATTATTCCAGTTCGCATAGATCCGCGGACACAACTCATTTTTCTGTATTATGTGGACCAGACAAGTAATTTGGCAAATATCACTTTTTTAAAAAGACCAGGCCTCAAACACACTCAAACACGCAAACCTATAACAGCAAGAATGCATTAAATGTCTCCGGTTTTCAGTAGGAAAGGTGTCATTTAAGCGGCCCCTAAATAATAATTAACCATTTTTACAACAGAAGCGATTCATTAAAAATACAACTTTAGCTCGATACAGATTTTCCTACTGTCACTGTGAAGCTGCTGTGAAACAATATGTATTGTGAAAAGCGCTATATAAATGAAGATGACTTGACTTGACTATGCACCAACCCAACCCAAATAGCCCCACATGGGTTAGCCCATATGAAATGAAGTGTGCACACTACAGGCTGTTGAATGAAACACAGAAAAATGCTGGAGTTAACGAGTGTTACAATAGCTGGTTGTGAGCATTAACACGCAAGACGAGGAGGATAGAAGATTGAATCCACAGACAGGTAAACGAGGAGACAACCACACTACACATGACTGATACCGGACCACACAAGACTGAAAACACTGGGCTAATATACACAGGACAAGGTGATCAGTGACTATGGGAACAAACTAGCAGTGCTGTATAAAGTACTCGAAAACCATACTTGAGTAAAAGTATAGATATTTTACCAGAAAATGACTTTGGTAGAAGTTAAACAATATTACTTGAGTAAAAGGTTTAAAGTATGTGATATTTTTTGTACTTAAGTACGACGTTTTTTTCGCCAAAAACAACCACGGCGACGTAAAAGTGCATTACCGACGCCGACAGATGAAAGGATTCAATGGAAAGGATTCCGGAAGAGAAGACAATGCAGAATAAAGTAGTAGTTTTTGTTATTTTTGGACCAAAATGTATTTTCGATGCTTCGAAAACTTCTAACTAACCCACTGATGTCACATGGACTACTTTGATGATGTTTTTATTCCCTCTCTGGACATGGACAGTATACCGTACATACACTTTCAATGGAGGGACAGAAAGCTCTCGGACTAAATCTAAAATATCTTAAACTGTGTTCAGAAGATGAACGGAGGTGTTACGGGTTTGGAACGACATGAGGGAGAGTCATTAATGACATCATTTTCATTTTTGGGTGAACTAACCCTTTAAAGCTCTCAAGATCTCACCAGAGGAGGATTAAACAACTCCATAAACATCATTACCAGCTTCATTTATTACTAACCAGATTGACTTTATTTACAAAAGTTGTTATTGAGAATTACGAGAGGTTTGAATGTTGATGATTTGTTGAAAATAATAGTTTGGCTTGATGTCACCATTATCAAGGTCAGTGTTTGCTTTAGTTGTGCAGTTTGACTCTTATTTTAGTGTTAGTTTTTCTCTGGCTGCTATAGCTGTCTGTTAAGGCAAGAGAAAATCTGTTTAGCTGCTTGATGACAAGAATATAATAATCACGTAGTCGCTTAATTCACTGATCTAATGACTGAGCTTTATATGAGTGAAGTGTTGTTAACTTTGTGCTGGATCTCTTCTAGAATTACAACAACAAAGCCATTTTAATCAGAACATCTGAATGAGTTTTAAAACACGTTGTACACTAAACACTTTTAAACTGTTAGATTTACTCACACGACTCAGAGTCAGCATAGGAAATCATCAAGAGTCAGCATAGGAAACTCAATAACGGTGACAAGCTTCATGACGCTATGCATTCTGGGAGCAGTGGAAGAGTTTTGTATGAGGCACCCAGAATGCACTGCGGCATGAAGCATGTCACTATTAGATAGCCTACAATAATTTTCTGACAGTGTCAGAAATTCAGCATGATCATCCTCGCACAGTGTGTTTGCTGCCACGACCTACGTCTGCTGACCAGCCAATGAAAATGTGACTTGAAATCAACGCGACATGGCGCTAAAACCTAAAACTGCTAACCTCAAGCTCTTTTCCCTTCTTCTTTCACTGCTTCCTTTTTTTCAGCACACATAAAAAACTACAACTGGCAAAGTGTGATTCAACATGGTGTTTTGTTTACCAGTAGCGCATGCTGATGACGTTATATCGTGCATCATAGCCCACGAGTCAACAGGTGTCATCACCGTACAGCCTGCATGCATGTCGTACCCAAGTATAATAGATCATGTCGCACAGGGTGATCTGAATGATCCTGCAGTGCCCAGGATTAGGGCTGAAGTCAGTCGTAGTTCTTGTTGTTCCTCTGTCCTTCAGTGATTCTGCTCATTATCAATCTCATTAACTCCAGCATGTTTCTGTGTTTCATTTAACAGCCTGTAGTGTGCACACTGAGCAGTGTTCAGTTCATCTGGGATAAACCATGTGGGCCTTCATGGAAACAACAGATAAAACTAGCTGTGCAGGCTGGGACGAGTGACAAACCAACTTCAACGAAAGGAAACCAGGATGGCATCCTGTTTGTTTTCTTTATTTTATAAAAGCAGAATTTTTAGTTTATATTGTGTTTATTTGTCTTACTCTTATCTGTATACCCATAAATGATGGAGTGTTTTAATTTGTTTCTGCTGTTAAAATGAGACAAAATCATTTGGTTATGTGCTGTTTTGTGTCAATTTGTGATTTCCTGAAAAAGCATTCAACTTTGTGCATTTGTGCAAAGACAGCGTAGGCCATGAACAACACATTAATCAAAGGAATATGCATCCATTACACTGGCTAGAGTGCATCCTGTGTACTGCTTAGTGCTGATTACACTGAAGGAGGCTGGGCTGCATTACCTCAGGGGCAGTAAATGACACCAGAACACACTGTCATTTGAACTGCACAAGATGAATGAAATAACCCTAGCATTGGGGATTTGTTGCTTTTTCCTGTTGTACTGAACTCTTATAGATCTGTGACCCCAAAACCAAGGCATGTACTGAACCGTTTCTCTCCACAATTTGTGACAGTTTGTGAAACCAAATCTTTCATTGCAGTTAAATTATTTTCTTTCTATATAGTCAACGTTTACAAACAAATTTGTCATATTTAAAACATTTGATTCAGTCGCCAGGACATCTTCCTTAAATCATTCTGACGATCAGCACTTTGAACAGTGAATTCAATAGCAAGCAATGCTACACACACGTCAAATAACCACTGTTGCAGAATTAAAGAGGTTACAGTAATACCTGCTTTAGCTGCCACATTACAACATATCTAACTTATGCAACTGACACATCTAAGTTTGAAAGTCTTGCAAACTTTAAAAAATGTTTCATTTGTTAACTTTAGTTAATATATTAACTAACATGAACTAATCATGAACAATGCATTTGTTACTGTATTTGTTCATCTTGGTTCACATTAGTCAAAAAAATTGTTTGTTCATGTTAGTTTACAGTGCATTAACTAATGTTAACAAATACAACTCTTGATTTTAATAATGTATTAGTAAATTAATATTGAAATGAACATGAACAAAGATTAATAAATGCTGGAGAACTATTGTTCATTCTTAGTTCATGTTAACTAATGTAGATAACCAAGGAAAAAATGACACACTGCACTAACTATACAGCACTTCATAGTGTTAATACTTATCAAGTAGTCCTTTTAAGCAAGGCTTGTGACACATGACAACTGAGTATCATCAAAATACCCCTATTGGACCAATCGGTTAAATGAATCATTGTCCAGTAAAGATTAGGCAAGCTGAACTGCAATAGTATATCATCCAGTACTCAAGACCATGCTTATACTCCCTCTATAAGTAAGTGCCTGTTATTACCCAACAGTACAAAGTAGTTACCATGTATGTACCATTGGAAAGTACAGCAGTGTTTCTTATGTGTTTCCATGTACATACATGTCAGGTAAGTACCTTGTGTTACCACTCTTTTACCTGTATGTACAACATAATTACTATATATGTACCAGGAAAGTACACGTACTGTAAAATAAAGTGCTACCCAAAAATCTTACTGACACCAAACTTTTGATCAGTGGTGTATGATATTACTAAAGCTTTCTATTTCTGATAAGTGCTGTTCTTTTGAACTTTCTATTCATCAACGAATCCTGAAAATCCTGTGTGTGTGTGTGTGTGTGTGTGTGTGTGTGTGTGTGTGTTGTATAAACTCAAATTAAACTAAAATATTTACCTTTCAGAGCCAGTGCAGAGTTAAAGAAAGATCTCATGGAAAGTATGACAATGTATGTGCCAAAATCAAAGAGACGCTATCAGGAAAGATCAATACATCAGAATACACAACATGACAATCAATACAAAAACACTAACTGTTTAAAAAGATAACACCACCATTAATATAAATACATGTTGATCTACAGAATCTAAAGGATATCTAAATTCTGTAAACTCTAAATACCCCAATCAATGATAATAGTGATTTTAGGCAATAAGAACTCTATATTCATAAAATGTGTGTCTTTGATCTCAACTCATCTCTGCATTATTTGATAACATATATGTTATAAATATGAAATATATAAAGACATTCAGTATGGAATTTAATCTCTCACCTGCCTATGGATGATCATGATGATGGTGATGAACGGTTATATTAAAGTTGAAGCGCTTTGCTGACAGAAGTACAGACAAAAGCACATGGAAAGGCAGTTGACAGTCCTCCGTGTGTCTGTTTTATGGTCAGGTTACGGGGGAAACCCTAATCCCATGCAAACAAAGCTTCCTCATCAATACGTGGAAATTCCACATTTCCAAATCAAGTGCTGATCAGACTCACCTCTCCACAGAACATGTAGATGAAGACAAAGACCTGCACAGACATACACATGTGTTTGCTGGAAATGACAGTGTAAATCTTGCTTCAGAAGCATATACTGTTGTGGCACATGACAAACTGTGAAATCAAACACACAAAACAGACAAAGCTGTTGGACAGTGAGTGTGTGTGACACTGAGTATTTGACCATATAGTAAGCTTGATTTATGAAAAGGACACTAGACATTTAAATCTCGGGTGATTTGATCACAAGTATAGACGGTATTCATGTTTATGTGTACTTCATGTGCTCTGTCTGACGCAATCATGATGTTCTAAAACAAATGCCAATGTTTGCACATTTTGGGGAAAAAGAGGAAATTGATGACATTTGCAGTTCCCCTACAGACATCTATTATATACATACATATATATATATATATATATATATATACACATATATAGTTTTTATATGTAATTTTAGAATAATATTATGAAATGAAATTTAATTTGTTTTTAGAAGAGGAAACTGATGACAAATTTGAAGTTACAGACAATTAAAGTATATGTTTTCACACAAATGCTCTTATGTGGACTACATGACGTAAAAGACCTCAATGTTCTCACGTTCTCCGCTGAAGTGTGACAATAGTAGTTGTTCCCTTTAAATAGCTGTTACATAAAGCTGTCACGTTCAGTGTATTTTTTGACATCGTCACTTTTAATGATTATTCATTACATGACATTGAATCAATCTCTTGTCCCGTCATCAGTTTTTTTCAGATGTCGTAACCTCACATAGTGTAATTTACGCTTCAGTCCTCAAGACAGAGACAAGATTGCATGTGAAGAGATTTCGTCCAAAGTCTTCTTGCCCCACATGTGTGGTTAGTTCTGACCTCTAAATGGTCATATTTAGCTCCTTCCTTTCTCTATTTCAGCTTGAGCTCTACCAGCGTCATGTTCAGTTTGGTCTAACTTTTGGACCAATGTCCTTTCGCCGAGTTTGTAGACCGTAGGATCCTTCCTCTCTTCCTAACCCCGATTCCTCACGCTCCTCGAAATATATGAAAAAACACATAAAGTATAACAAAAAGTATAAAATTGTCAATAAAAGTTATACATAATTGCAATAAAGCCTCAAAATTGAACTTTACCTAACTATTGAACAACAAGTATAAAATTGTTAATAATTTAAATCAAGCATCAATCATAATCTGTAGTAAAATTTCAATAGGAATAGTTTTATGTGATTAGTAATTACTGAAGTGTTACCAAATATATCATAAGGAATTACTGTACAAAAACATACAAAAACATCAAAAGTTTACAAAGACTTCAGTAGTTACTATCATGTTATCATGTTTTTCACTTTAGAATATGATCCAAATAATTAGTAATTCTTTCTTAAGTATTTAGTAATACTTCAGTCATTACTAGTGGGTTACCAAGGCCTTTACTTTAGGATTAATTATACATTATGCATCATTCATGTTAATTATGAACCTGTATATAGTAGTTCTTAGTAGTTCTCTGGGTGGAATGAAAAAACAGTAGTTACTGATTAGTTAATAGTGAACTACCACCTTTAACTGAGAACTGTTACTAATTCATTAATCAGAGTTTATTGTTAGTTAATAGTAGTTACTATAGTGTTAATAATGCATTACTCATTTGTTCCTGTGCAGTTATTCATTAATGAAGGATCAGTATTCTAAAGTGTTACCAGATCCTCTTCTTAATATTGTTAATTCATCTTTATCACTAGGATACGTACCAAATCTTTTAAGCTGGCTATTATTAAACCTCTTATTAAAAAACCACAACTAGATCCTAAAGAATTAGTAATTACAGGCCTATCTCAAATCTCACTTTTCTGTCAAAAATACTAGAAAAGGCAGTTTCATCACAACTATGTTCCTTTTTAGAAAGAAATAGTATCTGTGAGGATTTCTAGTCAGGATTTAGACCGTACCATAGTACTGAGACTGCTCTCGTTAGAGTTACTAATGATTTGCTCTTATCATCAGATCGTGGTTGTATCTCTCTATTAGTGTTACTGGATCTTAGTGCTGCATTTGACACTATCGATCACAATATTCTTCTAAATAGACTCGAAAACTGTGTTGGCATTAGTGGAATTGCATTGTCTGATTCAAATTATACTTATCTGACTGTTATCAGTTTGTAGTAGTTAATGAAGAGATGTCATAGCGATCACAAGTTAAATATGGAGTACCGCAAGGCTCAGTACTAGGACTTCTTCAAGTAATTTGGCAAATATATAACTTTTTTAAAAAGACCAAACGTTTGCGCACATACACACTCAAACACGCAAACCTATACAGCAAGAATGCATTAAATATCTGTCTTAATAATAATATCCGTATAAATATTTGTCTTATAATAGTCTGTCTTCAGAAGGAAAGGTGTCATTTAAGCGGCCCCTAAAGTAATCAATCAAAAATTCAATCAAAAAACAACTTTAGCTCGATACGAATTTTCCTACCGTCACTGAGAAGCTGCTGTGAAACAATATGTATTGTGAAAAGCGCTATATAAATGAAGATGACGACTTTATAAGTACTGATAAACAGCCAATATCCTAGTAATATGCAGAATATCCAACTAGTTAATAAAGAGAATTGGACTCTAAAGTGTTACCTGTAGATCTTTTATAGCCTGCCTTTAGCTTTTTACTTCTGCTGTTGTATTTAGGCTTCAGAATTAATCAAAGTTAATTTGTTAAAATTATCTAGGTGGAAAAAACCTTTAAGTATCATAAAGTTTTGTTGATCACAGGTTATTTTTCTGCGTTAATCCAAAAGCCTACAGAAAAATCCAATTGGGATCCAAGATCCAATCCAGCTCGAGTTATAACATGCCCTCTTTCTCTCTTTTACTAATATATATAAGATATATAATCTACATCTGTTCAAAATTTGAGGCCACCAGGATGTGATTTTTGTGTATAAGAGGTTTCAGTTGTTCCAACATTTTTTTGTGTGAATTTATAATACATTTTAAGAAGAAAGTTATTGATGAATCATAATTTGTTCATGGAAATGTCACGCACAAATTTGTGCATGTGCATGCTTGGCGAAAGAGACCCACTGATTTTATTTGAAATCAAAGATAACCTTTAAATGAAAAGTTAAAGTTAAACCCTTGGGTTGAAATGCCCATGACACATACTGTATATAATTAAAGGGATTGGTTCGGGCCTGGTTAAGCCTACCATCTGCTGCTCATTTATTCTCCAAGCCGAGACATGGGCGTGGGACCAGCTCCAGTTATCCATCAGAGTCCTTTCCTGACATTTTTTAGGTGACCAATTCCTTTATGAAGAGGAAAAATTAAACGGGCATCACTCCTTAAAGTAAACCCAATTTATTTTCAAAGAAAAACAAAAGGACCATCAGGAAAATACAGGACTTCCTGTCATATACAGAGAGGACGTACGATACAGTGCCACGACTGAAAAACAGACAACCAGTCAGCCAAGAACATATTCAGAAAGTCAAAGCAGCGCTGAGGAAACACCATCTGAATTATTATTGTTATTATTAATTAACAAGAATTATGGTTGAAATATATAAAAAACAATATCTTAAAATAAAACAACAATGAACATTAGATTTACAAAATTTCTTCTTTTTTTGTTCCGGGTGAATGTATGTCAGGTCACTGTATGAGGGCAATAACTCAAACACCACAGCGGTGCTTCACTGTGTCCGTCTGAGGGACTCTCAGAGACGGGGTTAGAGGAAAGAGAGCGCCAGCGGGAGTTTGGTGTCCGTTTCTAAACATATGCTTCGCTTTAGTTTTCGCCACTGGCACAATTCATGTTCTTTTAACTCACTAAAAGTTGAATCGCCTTGTTAAAATACTAAAATGAAATCTAACACTAATGATCACAAGCAACTGAAGTGAAGAACTTATAAATCTATAAACACTTGATGTGGGGAGAGCAGAAGTGAGGCGTGAACTGAAAAGAGAAAATAACTCCATAAACATAATCGACATAATCCAACAGATTCACTAAGTTTGTGTGTGAAAACGTTAAAAAGAAAGAGAAGAGAGAGAAAACCAAAACCATAATAATAATAATAAACCCATAAACACCAGCAGCTGTCTGTGGCGAGCGTTTCTCCACTCATGCAAGCTCATCCCTTCCTTTTCATACGCTTTAATTAGCACAGTCCTGCCTTTATTAAATATGTACAGTTCAGTTACAAACGATAATAATAAACGTCCACGACCAACACATTCTTCCTCAGAAAATGCAAGGTAATGTTTCCATAACGGAGATCAAGTTATTACAAGAAGATTCAGGTTTGCATTCTGGGATTAACATGATCTCTGATGAAAAACAGTATCTTGGAACAGAAAACCCTTTCATAAACAATCATACAGGATGAATCACATGTCAGTTTCATAGCGACGGTCAGGTCAGTTTCAGGTCCAACGCATAAGATGCCAGAACCAGCTTTCACTCACATATGCTCTTCAACACTTCTCTACTGGTTAAACACATACTGATCAAACCTCTTTCATTGGTCATTTCAATGCAGGAATGAGGCCAGTGTCGTCTGACATGTGGCAGAAGAACAAAAGAGGGAAACGAGAGAAGACCAGAATAGATGAGGAAAAGAGAAGAGGCAACCGAGTGCCACAGGACAGTCCACATTAATCCCAATCCATGTTTTTAATGTGCCAAAAGCAAACCCGAAGCTAACACAGCTGTCCGCTTCCTGTTGACATCACATGACCATTAGCCGACCTCAGAAGATGCTCCATGAGCTCAGGTTGGGAACAGGAAATGTTTAACCCTCTCAGGCATCTTCCACATTACTGGAACTACTCTGCTCAGTAAAAACAAATGAATAATAATAAAAAAAAACTAGAAATAAATAACCCATAAATAAAAATAAAGGACAAAAAGCCATTTTGTGTTTCACCATTGTTATGACACTATGTGTGACTGAGACACAACAGCAGAACGTCACCGTTCCTCTCAGCGGAGTCAGATTTTATTAAACTCTAGAGAAAGACATTTACACAGACTAGCAATAATACTGTAGATACTCAAGCCGGTTCCCATGCAGCTCGCTGCAACAGGACGCAGATTCAGGTGTTGTCTAATCGCAGGTGGTGTTGGTCAGTCCTTCAGCGGGCTCCGGCCGTTCGTGTGGCCCGGCCTCGGCCGATCACGTCAAGAAACTTCATGGGTAGATCAGATTCGTCGCTGTTCGCCGCCGTCCGTTACCAGCTGAGCAGGGAGGTCCGACCCAGAGTCATGAAGTACACCTGGCTGGAGCCTCCGGAACGCACGGATGCGAAGAACACCTGCAGGAAACACACCCACACAGACGCAGCTGTGAGACACTATCATGGGTTTTTGAATCTGAAAGTGCGCCGCATATAGAGTCATAGTCTCTCAAAAGTAAGAGTCGTCTCAGAGTCGTCTGTAAAGCAGTTCATTGTGACGTCACAACAAAACATGATCATATTGCGCATGCAGACGGCAGGAAAAATTCATTTTTCCACAATACCGTCAGTTACTGACGACAGCTTCTCAAACCTCGGGGACTTTAACGCAGGATTCACCGAACACCAGCAGCCTCATTTATAAAATGTTGCGCAGAAATTCGATCTTACGATCATTTCTCAGATGTGTGTCCGTGGGAATCACAGAATGAACGTTCACACAGAAGACGAGCGTACGCCTCTCTTTCAGATGTGAAATCTATAAATCACAGATAATCCTGAACTTGTGCAGCTGAATGGTTTCAGTTCTTCTCGTTGTAAACGACACCTAATTAATGTCATTGACATATAAAACATCACCAGTCATCGTCCAAACGCTTGAGCTGCAAGAATAGCTTAGATTTCCACAAACCTGCAGTAATCTGACCAGGAAAAGTGCGTACGTCCGTTCGGACCCTGGCGTGGCTCTAAGCACTTTTCCACGTCAAAAAACGGTTTTATAAATATGAGCGTTGGAGTGGATTTAAGATCAAATCTGTGCGTATGCATGTTTATAAATGAGGCCCATGCTGTTAAAAGATGGATCAATGCCCAGTTCATCTGGACCAGCTGCTCCTCTGAACCTCAACCTGTGAGTGTGATTAATAATTGATGTTTTTCTAGCAATCGTTCAAAATTCATAGTTTTGTGTGTTATGTTGTCTGCATGTCTCCTGCTATCCGGCTATTCAGATGTGGTCCAATATCGTCTAAATGTGTGGATTAAAGCAGTCTTATTATTGGAGCAACGATCAAGGATGAAGCACGACTTTTGTTTACAGAGTCTAATGCATTATCAGCTGATCACGTCTGTGCTCGACTAACATGCTGTGGGCTCAGTTTTCTTACATAACTGTAAAACAAATCATTACAGTGGAGTGGAGCTCTGTCTGTATTGTGACAGGATGTTAAGATGCTAGTCTTCTCTCTGTAAACAGTAAACACCCATTGTGATGTCAAACGATGATACAGACATTTTTTACTTTGTTAATAGTTATGACGTAAAAGTCTGTGTACACATCTGGCCTAAATGTTTATCTTATATTAGAGGTTTTCGTCTTCTCTTGGTGCTCCTGCATAAAGTATAAGAGTGACGCTGATATCAAGTCTTATAAATACCTGAGGTGACACTCACCATAGAGAAACGTCCTGCTCCTACTGTGGCTTAGTTGGGGACACGTGACATTTATTCAGCAGTGCTTTGATCTGCCTGCATTGACACTAAGAGCTGCTGTGCAGCCAAAATTATGTACCAGTTATCACTGTAAAGTTGACACAATCTGCACTGTAAAAAGCGCTGTATAAATAAAGGTGACTTGACTTGACTCCAGTCATGATTGTGAATCAGTTTCTGGTTGATCGACTTCATACATTTCATCATCGGGCTCAAATTGATACGGTAAAATCGATGCTATCTGTTCTGTCCATACGCCGTATACAATGTCATGCAAACTGTCAGCTCTCATTCAGTTACGGCAGTGGGGGTGTGGTGCGCGCAGCAGACCAATCACAAAAGACTGGACCATCTGACCAATCAGAGCAGTGTAGGCTCATGAGAGGAGGGGTTTAGAGAGACTGATTCTCTGAACTTCTTCAAACGAATCGTGTACAAATCACTCAGAACTGAGGAGAAATTAAATGTACATAATGAGAAAACGGAAGTGTTTTTTGCGCTTGCATGTAAAGCTGTTGTACGAGACTCCCAAAACTATATTAGGAACCTTAAAAAGGCATAATAGGAGCACTTTAAATTATTTTTGCTTTAAGGTAATAATACAAATATAGACTTCATTTTCTTCATGCACCGTTTTAGGGCATGTTTTAGCGAGATTCATAAAAACCTCACAGATAAAGCCTATAAACTGATTTTACAGCAAAAACACTAAAAGAGGATCTAAAAACTCACCTTGTCATTTCTCTCACACAAAAACTTCAGTCTCTGTGCTCTTTTGTGCATGAAGACTCCATCCAGGTGGCCCGTCTCCACCGAGCGGATCTCTATGGCCTTCTCTCCCCAGCCCATGATCTGGTTAGAGCGAATATAAGCTGCAAGATAAACAAAGACACATGGCTGAGAAATAACAGTTTGTTAGCAAATGCACACTAACTGGCATGTATGATGGGCTGGACTCGGTCTCTGTCTGGAGATACAGCGCAGAGCTCCTAAACCCTGCTCCGGGAGACACACTGTCCTGCTAAGTTTATGTCCATCCTCCTTTAGTGTTCTCAAGTGATCCTGAAGAGCTCGATCTGCTGCTTCAGGTGCGTTTGATTGAGACAGTGACCTCTGAACTCTTCTGTTTAGTAATTAGACACCGCAGTCAATGGGTTTTTGGTTCAAAGAGCGCTGACTGGGAAAACACATAACAGTGACTATTTACAACAGCTGGGGCCTGTGCCATAAAACATGTTTGCTTATTTCAGTTATTCTGATTATTATGAACCAAATCAAACTGACAATAAATCAGATGTACTGACTTACTTTGCATTGGCATGGTTCAAATCATACTTATCTGACCGTTATCAGTCTGTAGTAGTAAACGATGAGATGTCATATCGATCACAAGTTCAATATGGAGTACCGCAAGGCTCAGTACTAGGACCGTTGCTTCAATACTCTTGATCTGCCTGCACTGACACTATAGCATGAGAACTGAGCTGAGCTGGGCGATGACGTCACTGTTCTCCCTGGACCGAACCCCATTCGCATCACTGAATCATTATTGTCCCATTTATACCTTAAAAGCTTATTGTATAAAGTGTTAAATAAATAAAGACTTGACTTGTTGATGTTTTCTTTCTGCTAAAAATAAACATTCTGGAGGGGAAAGACTAAAGATAAAGGGAACAGGTGATAAATGAATAATATAAAAGGGAAACAGAGTACCAGGCTGCAGGGTTGTGCAGCGGGATAAAGCCCATGTCCAGCGGTACTGTAGGCCGGAGAGAACGCTGATTAAGAAAGAACACAAGCACGGAGCCATTTCCCCCGACTAACAGTTCGTTCGAGGCGTGTAGCCTTTAACATTTACCAACTACATCACGGCTGACTGACTTCTCCGTCCTGACGATGCATTACAGTCATATGACAGGATATGGACACATGCAGTTCCTCTGACTTTGTTCCCAGTGGTAGTTGCTCTCAAAAGTCGCTGCTCATTCATTTGCATAAATCAGCCAGCAATTGGCCTGGTCGCGCATCACCTGTCAGAGCACGTGCAATTAATGCTTCACATATCCGAATGCGCATCGAGTCATGTGATCTTGGACAGGGTAGTCATGTGATCTAACAAAAACCACTGCGCGTGATTATGATTACATGCAAATGCACTGACCGCTAGTTGATAATAAAATAGTACTCGTCTTTCTGAAAATACTGTAACAATAGAGTGTAACGAGTGATTAACGTACCGACAGATGTGGGCATCTCGCCCCACTGGAGCACCACGTCTTTGGTGATGCGGCCGTAGGTGTTGACATACACGCCCTCGTCCTCATAACACACCAGCAGCTCGATGCCGTCCGTGTTCGGCAGGATGATGATGGCGTGCGACTGAATACTCGTCTGAATCTGAAGCCAAACAGAGAGAGAGGAAGAAGACGGGTGAGAAACACCACCGGACTGAAGAGCTCAAACTAACGCAAACTAAATCAGTACATACGTGAGTCGGCAGATAAATGTCATAGACGGCTCCCGAGTCTACATCCACGGCATGAAACCCAGAGCAGGACCCATAGATGACCTTTAACCTTTGGCCTTCTTCAACTGTGAGGTCAACGAGCAGTGGCTTGTGCACCAGATCACCAAACGACTACCAAACAAAGAGGAAATGTCATCATTTTTTCATGCTTTCATTGTGAGATGTCTTTAAATTTTACAATAAAATATCAGCATACATAATTTAAAATTCATTCACAGCAAGGGCGAGTATAATAACTGTACCAGCACAATATCGTTCTGTTTATTATGAGTGTGCTGCGGTTAAATGTCCACGCTCTTTAAAGCAGGATGGATTCTGACATGGATTGACATCTGTCAATGATTTATTGTTCATCAGATGGGGAAAAATCCCTTTCAGAGTGATTCCAACAACATCGTTCCTCTATTGTTATCATTATTGTTACTGTTGTGGTGCGGACTCTACAAACTACAACAACAGCACATCACATCTCGCTCTCACGGACACATTGGGTCGGTCACCTTGAAAGCCATGAACTTGTGGTATGGTTTGGGAGCCCACGCATACACCTCGACTGAATTCTTCAGGGCCAGAACCAGGAACTTGATCCTCTCGTACTTCACTACAGACCAAACAGACAACACATGTCAGTGCCAGCGCTGTGAACTGAGAAACACGTGATCAGATCAATAATTCATTAAGATTCCTCATTAAGGTGTTTCTGCAGAGGAGGAATAAAAGTCAGCGCTTTGTTTTACTGAATCTTCTGGATATGAACTAGGGGTGTAACGGTTCACAAATCTGACGGCTCGGTACGTCCCTCGGTTATGAAGTCATGTTTCCGTACGGGTTCGGGTGGTTTATTGAACACTATTATAACTAAAATATTCTTAAGATTAAAAAAATGATCTCAAGGAGCCCTCACATACGCGTTACTATAATAAAGGTTCAGAGCCTAACTATTATCATTTATTTGCTATTTATTTTCAGATTATAATAATCAACACTCAAATAAGTTTTTGCATTAACTTCTAAATCAAATTATAAAATTATGTTTTTCCTCCAATTCTGTAAAATCATTCTGTAACTATCATTACAGAGGAAGAGATGAAGTGAGGCGCCTCTAGAGAGATCCGTCACGCCACATCGAAGCGTGTTTATTTACTTATTTATTCATGATTTTACGCCGCATTAGCAACAATGGCTATATTCCTGGCAATATTAACAGTATGTAAAAATTCTCATTACAATATCATTTTAAAACATCATTTACAATAATATAAACTTTTTCTTAAGAAACAATCAACATCCAAACACATATATAAATAGCACTAACAACAGCAATAATAATAACGTATAGAGTCTATCAGTTTAATTCTAGAGCTCTTCCTGCAGAGATGTCCATTAATACATTTTCTGAATAAAAATGTTGTCGAATGCCATTTAAAACTGGACGTTCTTTTAAAATATGTTTTGCACAAGTCACGGTCGCGGTTTCTCTTCTCCTTTCAATATGAATGTCCAGTTCGACAGCCTGTGTACGCAGCCAGGTCATGTCCATTTTCACAATAATAACATGATTAATTCCTTGATTTATGACTGGATTCTCCTCATGTAGTGTGTTTTATATGCTCTCATTCCATTCTATTCTCCATATATTATAAATGTAGAGATTCATTATGCGTCAGATGCTGGCGTATTCTGTCATTTCCAGCCGAAGTGCTTCCTCAGCCGCTTGTTAGGGTTAGGGTTAGGGATCAAACAAAAAATAACATTAATCTTGTTTCTTTAAAGAGTCCACTTTTCCTATTATGCAGATAATCGTAGGACGTTCAGTTTTCAAAAAGGACCGGACCGGGAATCTGTGCAGATTAAAAAATTACATTGTTGTTCTTCTTCTACTTGTTAGAGAGCTGAAAGTAAAAACTGGACTTTGTCCAGGGATACTCTTGCCAAAAGGTTACTATTGTGGCAGATATATGATCATGTGACTTTGATCCATCTGTGAAGATCAGTACATGGGATGGTAAACTGCATGAAATTTCTCCTGATAAACATTTGGATGATTTCGCTTTTTTACACTGATCCCGGTGCATCATAATAGTTTTTTACACAAAACAGCTTTATTGTTTGAATTTCATGCTCAAATGGACAGAATTTGACGCTATTTCTTATTGAAAGTATCCAAATGCAGAGCTCATTGCGATTATTGGTGGTTAGGCTACAGCGCTGTATTCGTCGTGTTCGTCTCATCCACCTGTCTGTGTCCGACATCTTCATGTGGCAGTGTAATGCGTTCAGTGCACCGCACCGGAAGTCCTGTACCCCAGCGTACCGTTTCACCCCTGATATGAACACATACCGACTTTGTAGTGCACACAGCCCTCCAAGTCTCCTACGGTGGTCCAGCCCTGCTTCTTCTCCACCTCAGGGTCATTATGGAGGATCTTGTTCCTCAGCCACGAGAGATAGTACACACGCAATTTATTCTTCTTCCCTGAAATAAAAAAAAGGATTAGAAGCTTGTGTCTTATGCCTGAACTAGGTCACATTTTTTGACAGATTTAACCGTTTTATGCTTAAAACGTTTTGTTTAAAAAAAGTAATATTATTTATGCATTAGCATGATAAATTGTGGCATTTTCTCTGTATGAAATCACTGATTTGAATACCGTCTATAAATCATGATTTTGCACAGATCTTCAGCAGTTTAAATAAAGCAGAGCTTTAGGTTTAGAGGATTTTATGGCTGAGCAGAAACCGTTTCAAATAAAGTGGAAAAAAGACCAAACATTTCCTACAAATCATCCATATCACATATGACGTCTATACACCTTTTACATCTATAAAGCAGTCTTAATAACTTCCAGGAGGTACAGGACCTTCTGTGTGTCATGGAATATTTCAACATGTCTAAACATGATAAAGTACAGCATGTGTCAAAACAATTTTAAAACAAGGTTTACACAATTTCTTTTAAGCTGATATGGTTTCCACATAATACATGTCATGTCTGAGACCACAAAGTCAGACAGAAATAGGGGAAGTAGATTGTTTGAGAAGGTATGCGAGAGAACCATATTACAAGAGAGGATGTTATGTAACTGACACGTGACACCGAAAGCATGCGTGCGGTCACACCAACACATCCTCCTTCATATGAATCCATATCCAGAGATGGCGTACGAGGCTGCGTTACCTGATATTGTCACTAGCACATTAAGTCCCTCCAGAACATCCATTTGTTGAAAGCGTCTACGACTGATGAGTGGGTAGACCTTCCCTTGACCGCTGCGATCCAGCAGCATGAGGCCGCTCTCGGTCCCGACCAACAGATTCACACCTGAAACACAAGGAGAAACTCTTTTACTGACTCTCTCACATACTATTTTCTTTTTCTAGCATCACCAAGACACTCCAGAAGAACTCGAGTGTTCAGTCAGCACAAAACTGTAATGTCACGATTTTCTGATATCAAATATTCATGCAAGTTTATATATAGTATATATAGTCAAGTTCCTCCACACCAAACTCGCTCATCCATGTTTTTATGGACCTTACTTTGTGCACTGGTGCGCAGTCATGTTGGAACAGGAACATCCCTAAACTGTTCCCACAAAGTTGGGAGCATGAAATGGTCCAAAATGTCTTGTTATGCTGAATCATTAAGAGTTCCTTTCACTGGAACTAAGGGTTCAAGCCCAACCCCTGGAAAACAACCCCACACCATAATCCCCCTCCACCAAACTTCACACTCGGCACAATGCAGTCAGGCAAGTACCGTTCTCCTGGAACTGCCAAACCCAGACTCGTCCATCAGATTGCCAGACAGAGAAGCGTGATTGGTCACTCCAGAGAACTCGTCTCCACTGCTCTAGAGTCCAGTGACAGTGTGCTTTACTCCACTGCATCCCACGCTTTGCATTGCATTGGTCACAGTACCACGCTTGAGTTCACTGAGCTCCTGAGAGCGACCCGTTCTTTCACAGATGTGTGCAGAAGCAGTCTGCATGCCTAGTGCTTGATTCATACACCTGTGGCCATGAAGTGATTGAACACCTGAATTCAGCGATTTGGAGGAGTGTCCCAATACTTTTGGCAATATAGTGTGTGTGTATATATATATATATATATATATATATATATATATATATATATATATATATATATAACGAAAATGAGTTATTTTGATGAAAGATCAAACTTTTGTTTTCTTTGGAAAAAACATGCACTGATCAACCATTTACAGTAAGACCTGGAACATTTATGAAGAAAGTTAAATTTCATGTTGACTTCTAATGCAATAACTCGAGCTGTGACAATACAACAATGCTTTGCCATACTTTTCACAACACTTTATCAATATTTCTGTTTTTGCACTCAAATCAGTTAATATACGAAGAATATATTTAGAAGACATAATGCAATTAATAAAGCGATGTAAATAAGTGTAAACCGCGAGAGCCGTGTTTCTCCGTGTTTTTACGAGATGCGAACGAGACTGAATCTGAAGCCGTTTTGCAGGATTTCAGGAGCTCATGGTGTCGTCTTGTGTCAAGAGAAACATCCTGCTTTACGCTTAATTTAAGAAAACAACTAGGCTTAATCAGTGAACAACTGATCCAAATAATGTTTGGCATGTGTCAGAAATAAATGCATTAGTGTGCATTGGCATATCAAGCCCCAGACCCTTTGCACCTTTAGTTTGACTGGTGTTTGATTCAGTTTTTCCGTTCAGAAATCAAGACGCTATCAGGAGTTCAGCAGCACTCACCCCACAGAGCAGCGCACAAGATCTCCGAATTAAACCTCTTCTTGTATTTGCGGATCTCCGGCGTGTCGTTCTGTGGCCGTGTGTTGACCGGATTGACGTTGACCACCGAACCCTTACGGGACGCGTCCTGACGCAGAGCCTCCTGCAGCCGAGCGTCATTACTGTAACCTGAGGAACATCACATGCTCACATCATGATGACAGCCCAATTATCTGTTAGCGCTTTCACACACACAGCTTTCCTCACAGGAAAAAACTGAGAAACATTTAAGAGAATATGTGTTGAATTTAGAAAATCAAGTCAATATATGTATAAATACTTTGAATAGAAAAAAAAGTCACAGAATTGAGAATAATTTATTGTTTAACTGATTTCTGGTAATGAGTATTAAAGGGGAAATGTGTTGAGTGTTTTTTTTTTTTTTAGATTCACACTTTCCAAGATCTGTCAGAAATGTCAAAAGATTGACAATGATTAATAAAATGTCAAAATCGTTTTTTGGAAATTACCCTGTCATGTTCTGTACTGTTCAAAATATTCTAAGAAATTTCAATTGGCAGAATCTGTGGCATCATGTTGATTTCCGCGAAAATGATTTCAGCTGGCCCTAGTTGTCTTTGAGAGGTTACAGTGAGGCTTATAATGGAAGAGTCCAGTTCATGACCTCTGCTGGAGACACAGGGAACTTACCAGCGTTATTGAGAGCGCTGCCGGTGGACGGAGAGACCTGGAGGAGGCGCGGGTCAATGAAGGGCGTGAAAGAGGAGGAAGACTTGTGCTTTGGCACAGTGGGAGTCTGTGAGAGGAGCATGAGCAAAGAATGAGGAAACACTACAGTGAAGAGTGACACGTGCAGAGTAACACTGGAAATGAACGTTTTCTTCAGTAAATGTACCAGTTTGCCACAAGCTCAAGACTGTCTAACAGCTATAACTAAACACACAAATGATAAAACATGAATGACTTGATGGTGGTTGGTGAAAAAAATAGACGAATTGACTGATGGAAACAATGATCATTGCGATTCTAAGAATAACAAAGAAGGAACAACAAGGGAGGAAATGGATGCAAGCAAGCTGAAGGAGAAACACATTTCTCTTTTCTCGGTTTCTGGGGCTCATCTCCGTGACGTCCGAGTTCCTGCTGTAATCCTTCCCACGCGTAACGCAGAAGAACCAGTTTCTTCTCATCAGTAATGTAGAAAAAAAAACGTTTAATTTTTTTTTAAATAAATATTTAAAACTTATTAAATATTGTAGATTATATTTGACTTGTTTTTTGTTCTCACTTTTTAGATGTATATATTTTATGGCCGACATTTCTGTACTGTAACAAACTGGACCTCAACTGCCCAAACTAAACTTACTGTATCTGCATGAAGCCAAAAGTGATCGTTTTTTACATTCAAACTGATGAATTAAAGGAACAATTCACGCAAAAATGAAAATGATGCCATGATTTACTCACCCTCTTCTATCAGCCGAACACAATTATTAAATAATATCCCGTCTCTTCCCAGCTTTGTAATGCCACTGATAGCGCCGAGGAGCTCTAAAAAGTACATCCATCCACATACGACTCCCGAGGGTTACTAAAGGCCTTCTGGAGCATAGCGATGGGTTTTGTAAGAGAAATATCTGTATGTAAAACTTTATGAACTATATTCACTGGCTTCCTGCAACGGCCGGCCGCACGTTCACGAGTTCGTAGCGTAAGCTTGGGTGAAAACAGGGTGAGGACAGAACAAAACGAAACGTCACAAATCAGAAATCTAAAACTAGAATTTTTAAAGAGAAACGTTGGAGGCTTTCGATAAGAGAAGAGGAACTACGTCATGTCAGAGGTCACCCTTCCGCCGGAACTCGTGGACGCGTTAAACAACGTCCTGGATCGCGTCTGAGGATTATATGTTTGTTCGGAGCATATGACTGCAGAATGTTTTATAATCAAGGCAGTTTAATGCAGGACTGGAGATCTACTGTCCTGCTCCAACCCTAAAAACTGTACATCAGTCACATGAGCCCTTTTGATTTCAGCCAGTAAAGCCATGTGTGCTTGAGCATGCTTCGACTGTCAGTTTTTAGGATATTAACCAGTTAATGATGTTGGTTAATCAGAGTTTGCTACAAGAATTAGTATCATAAAAAGGTAGAATGATTAGAATGACACAGCTAAACCTCCCACCATCAGAGCTAGGAGACGAGAGAAGACCTTCTACCTCTGCCAGGTACAGGTGTCTGTCCGAGGGACTGAGGGGGGACAGGGCAGGGCTGCTGGGAGAGGAGACGGAGTGAGGGGGCGAGCGCTGACTCTGCTGGAGCAGGTCGGGCAGGAGCGGGTTTCCACCCCTAATGCAGTTCCTCTGCCCAATCTCTACAGGACTGGGACTAGAAGCCTCTTTCCAACCTGAACCCAACAGTGTCACGGGCCCTGATCTCTGGAACTGAGAAAGGCAAACGTCTGGGAAACGCTCCTCATGCCATCATCAAACCGCTCTTTTAAGTCAAGACTCTTTCCCTTTCGTTTAAATAGCTGCTTTTCTGGGGTAAACTTGCAGTTAGGGGCAAAAAAGCTGAAGGTGAAACAATATCATTCAAATATAATCTTCAAAACAAGAAATTAAAAATCCATAATTCACAGAAAACAAGGACAATGATGAAATCATGAAATAAAGGAACAGTGACAATGGACAAGAAGACAAATAATCAAACAATAAATGTCCAACATTTGTGTGTTTGTATACTGTATGTGACACTATATTATAGTTTTGCTCTCACATGAGATGGGATGAGATGAGAAACGTAAAATCAGCCAAAGCTGGCAATGCTTCAGACGCCTACAGAAGAATCCAACTTCATTTATGATCCCATTTCACATCAGGTGTCTTTATCTAGAGTACTTACATTAAAAGTAAGCATTCAGCACAATGTACTGCTGGTGAGTTGTTGTCATTCTGAGGCTGGGATACGGCAGCTTTAGGTTACAGCTCAGTGTAATTACAGATGTGATCACATGCTCACACTTTCAATAAGTGCATCGTGTCAGGTGCTTAACTGTTCAATGTAAGTACACAGCAGGTAGAGACATCCGCTCGTAATGCGTGTGTGTGTATGTGTGTGTGTGTGTGTGCGCGGCACCTGTCTCATGACCAGCGTGCTGTCTTTGCATGGCGTGGAGGAGGCGTCATCGTCCTGGACCACCATCGTCTTCGCTGCTTCTGCCTCACCGTTACTGAGTCTAGACGAGCTGTCAATCACAGGAGGACTGGTGTCTAACAGCATATGGACTTGGAGCAACACTGTGTCGCTCATTTCCCACTATTCAATACAAAACCAGCATTCTCAAGAGTGAATCTCTGCTGATTGAACAGATGCCGGACAAGCCTACCCTCCTCCTCGTGAGTCCTCTGGGCCGGACGTCGACTCGTCTCCGATGTCCTGATCCACCTCCTCATCATCTTCATCATCGGTGGTCCCGGAGTCGTCGCTGGAGGACGAGTAGTCTGTGGCTTTGTGCTGCGGCCGCACGTCCTCCACCGCACGCAGTTCCTTCGCCAGAGCCGTCAGATCCTGCCGGTCACATGCAAACAGTGCGCAGACTTGATGTCATATCAGGACTAGATGAAGGCAAACAGCACTCTTGATCACACAACACCTCGACTGCAGCGACTACAGAGAACTGCTCATCCTTAAGAGTTCACATGACCTGTGGGAACTCTGAGCGCTGACTGTCCGGGCAGAGGACATGCCCACGCTCCGACCTGACTGAGAAGTGTCACCGTTAAAACGGTTAATTCACTGACACTGTATTATTTTCTGAGGAACTGCTTTGTTGCACTTATACTTGAAACGACGGATTATACTGCAACTACAGGAATACACCGGCTTCAGTACAAGTTATTTCGACTCTCCCCTCCTCTTCTTTAATAAAAGAAGTGAGACACTTTCATTGTAAGTGTGCCAAAAAAGGCAGAAATGTGAAGCTTGTAATGTTATAAAAGCACTTCTACCGCATTCTTCTGTTAAAACACATACATTATTTTTAGCTGTAAGGTTGATTAAACTGTTGTTCTTGTGACTACTTTGAAGTGGGAGTACTTTGCAAGTGCTGAAACCTGCAATTAATGCACAACCCCAGCGTTACATCAGCGAAGAACCATTACTGACTAGATCACAGCTCTCTCTCATCTGTTATTCTTTCGGCCAGAACAGCAGAGGGAGCTCACGAGCAGAAAAGCACAGTGATGATGTCACTTAGTGCCAAATATGGATATCAGGAAGTTCAGTATCACTGGGATGAGACACACAGTGAGGATTATGATCATATATCATTTGTCTGTTCAACGTTCATTTCTTTCTATGTTCAATTCTTTCTCACAAAGTTTATATCTCAATTCTGAGAAATAATGTCAGAAAATAGAACAAATTTTGAGAGAAAATTACCTTTATTTTTTATACTGCAGAAACAAGCTTCCATTCTTTAGCATGACGTGGAATCTCTAAATAACATTTTCCTGCCTCATACTGTGATTGTAATCCACATCAGATCCAATCATACACATTTTCAAGCTTATTTTATCAGTTATTTTAACTCGCTGGCGTTATTTTAACTTTAAGCTGAACATGGTTACAAGTGTCTTAGGTGTTGATGTTAGCCGGTCGTCTTATATTAACCCATGGGAAATGAGCAGCTGACTCAGATTAACTCCACCTTCATGATCACACCTCCAGCCCCAGTTGGCCCACTTTGGACTAAGGTATTATAAACCGACATATTGACCCAGAGGAGGCCCGTTCAAGCCCCGGAGGAGACCGTGGAGACGCCTGGCCATGGGACGCACTAGCACACTTTGGGCCGACAGTGGAAACATGGCACTTCTGTGTTCATCTCCAGCAGCAGTCGCCCGCGCGCTCTTAGCAGCTGCCAGAACATAATGAAGCACCTTTGTCTTCCATTAGTGTTTCCCTTTCTCTTTGGTTTCTATGTTTGCAGACATTACAGAATTGCAGCGATATAAACGCACAGATACAGAGTTCACTCAGAAAAGGCGGGTAAGTAATTTTATAACCCTAAAATCATGTTAACACAGATTGTTTGTCCTGTGGTCAGACTAACAGTGAGTATTGTTCAAGGGATGAGTGGAAATAGACTTTTGTGGTAATTAACATTAAAGGCCCCGATATACTTACAGTGAAGTTCTTCGATTTGGCATGAAGTATATCAGGCATTAAGTCACAAACGCTGTCAACTGAACTTCACTAGCACTGAACCCGTGATATGCCTTTAAAATGTCATTAGCTTGCCAGAAAACACAACTCATTTAGCTGGTTGAGGTGACTAAACTACATGTCCCATCATTCTATGTGGCAGAACGACAATGATGTGATACAGAGAAAGCATCTTAAAAAGCTTCCCGTCTTTAACAACAACAAAAAGATTAAAAAAAATTAAATGGCCATTTTTTCAGATTAAATCACTTTATAAACGCCCCATCACACCCTGAAGGTTACCTGTGGGTCAGCGGGTCGATGGCTCTGTTCTGAGACACTGCCGTTGGAAAACGCTTCTGAGCGTGGCGGTACAGCGGGCGGCTGCTTCGGCATCACCACAGCCTGAGGAGAACCCTGCACGTTCCTCCTGTGCCGCTCATCCGCCTGAACCACAGAGGGTCAAAAACATTAATCATCTCAAATATTGCTTTAAACTGCACATAAATCAAATCATATTAGGTTTCATTTGATGTATTAATCTAGTTCTTACAGTGATTGCCAGAAACCAGCAATACATGAGCACAAATAACAACTAAACAACTAAATAAATGGAAAAATGCAGTAACAAACACATGCAATTTCTCTCATGCCTTGTCCCTTTTATATTCCAAAATTAAAGAACAATTGGGCTTATATAATACATGGGCTAATCATGGTCACTTCACCTGTATCATGTATTTGAAGTGTTAAAACGATCCTCAACCACAATAATGGGTTTAATCTGTAACAGTCTGACTCGTATTAGACTCAATATTATGATACTCTTTCTGATTGCAAGAATGTGTGAACTATCTCTGATCTAGAAGAAAAGCAATCACTGGCAAAGAGTTTCCTTGGTTTCACAGGATCAGGCAATGATTGTGCATTTCAGTAGAGACGTGAGGGATTCACTCACCAGGAGCATCGCCTGTTCATGTAACAGCTGCTGCTGCAGGATCTCCAGGTGTCTCTGCTCCTCCTCCAGCTGCCGGCGGATGTACTCCTGCCAAACAAACACACACGTTACACGGATGTACTCCTGCCAAACAAACACACACATTACACGGATGTACTCCTGCCAAACAAACACACACATTACACGGATGTACTCCTGCCAAACAAACACACACGTTACACGGATGTACTCCTGCCAAACAAACACACACATTACACGGATGTACTCCCGCCAAACAAACACACACATTACACGGATGTACTCCCGCCAAACAAACACACACGTTACACGGATGTACTCCCGCCAAAGAAACACACACGTTACACGGATGTACTCCCGCCAAACAAACACACACGTTACACGGATGTACTCCCGCCAAACAAACACACACGTTACACGGATGTACTCCCGCCAAAGAAACACACACGTTACACGGATGTACTCCCGCCAAACAAACACACACGTTACACGGATGTACTCCCGCCAAACAAACACACACGTTACACGGATGTACTCCCGCCAAACAAACACACACGTTACACGGATGTACTCCCGCCAAACAAACACACGTTACACGGATGTACTCCCGCCAAAGAAACACACACGTTACACGGATGTACTCCCGCCAAACAAACACACGTTACACGGATGTACTCCCGCCAAACAAACACACGTTACACGGATGTACTCCCGCCAAACAAACACACACGTTACACGGATGTACTCCCGCCAAAGAAACACACACGTTACACGGATGTACTCCCGCCAAACAAACACACGTTACACGGATGTACTCCCGCCAAAGAAACACACACGTTACACGGATGTACTCCTGCCAAACAAACACACGTTACACGGATGTACTCCCGCCAAACAAACACACGTTACACGGATGTACTCCCGCCAAACAAACACACACGTTACACGGATGTACTCCCGCCAAACAAACACACACGTTACACGGATGTACTCCCGCCAAAGAAACACACACGTTACACGGATGTACTCCCGCCAAACAAACACACACGTTACACGGATGTACTCCCGCCAAACAAACACACACGTTACACGGATGTACTCCCGCCAAACAAACACACACGTTACACGGATGTACTCCCGCCAAACAAACACACACGTTACACGGATGTACTCCCGCCAAAGAAACACACACGTTACACGGATGTACTCCTGCCAAACAAACACACACGTTACACGGATGTACTCCCGCCAAACAAACACACACGTTACACGGATGTACTCCCGCCAAACAAACACACACGTTACACGGATGTACTCCCGCCAAACAAACACACGTTACACGGATGTACTCCCGCCAAAGAAACACACACGTTACACGGATGTACTCCCGCCAAACAAACACACGTTACACGGATGTACTCCCGCCAAACAAACACACGTTACACGGATGTACTCCCGCCAAACAAACACACACGTTACACGGATGTACTCCCGCCAAACAAACACACACGTTACACGGATGTACTCCCGCCAAACAAACACACGTTACACGGATGTACTCCCGCCAAACAAACACACACATTACACGGATGTACTCCCGCCAAACAAACACACACGTTACACGGATGTACTCCCGCCAAACAAACACACGTTACACGGATGTACTCCCGCCAAACAAACACGTTACACGGATGTACTCCCGCCAAACAAACACACGTTACACGGATGTACTCCCGCCAAACAAACACACGTTACACGGATGTACTCCCGCCAAACAAACACACGTTACACGGATGTACTCCCGCCAAACAAACACACACGTTACACGGATGTACTCCCGCCAAATAAACACACACGTTACACGGATGTACTCCTGCCAAACAAACACACACGTTACACGGATGTACTCCCGCCAAACAAACACACGTTACACGGATGTACTCCCGCCAAAGAAACACACACGTTACACGGATGTACTCCCGCCAAAGAAACACACACGTTACACGGATGTACTCCTGCCAAACAAACACACACGTTACACGGATGTACTCCCGCCAAACAAACACACGTTACACGGATGTACTCCCGCCAAACAAACACACACATTACACGGATGTACTCCCGCCAAACAAACACACACGTTACACGGATGTACTCCCGCCAAACAAACACACACGTTACACGGATGTACTCCCGCCAAACAAACACACACATTACACGGATGTACTCCCGCCAAAGAAACACACGTTACACGGATGTACTCCCGCCAAACAAACACACACGTTACACGGATGTACTCCCGCCAAACAAACACACACGTTACACGGATGTACTCCCGCCAAACAAACACACGTTGCACGGATGTACTCCCGCCAAACAAACACACACGTTACACGGATGTACTCCCGCCAAACAAACACACACGTTACACGGATGTACTCCCGCCAAACAAACACACACGTTACACGGATGTACTCCCGCCAAAGAAACACACACGTTACACGGATGTACTCCCGCCAAAGAAACACACGTTACACGGATGTACTCCCGCCAAAGAAACACACACGTTACACGGATGTACTCCCGCCAAAGAAACACACACGTTACACGGATGTACTCCCGCCAAACAAACACACACGTTACACGGATGTACTCCCGCCAAACAAACACACACGTTACACGGATGTACTCCCGCCAAACAAACACACGTTACACGGATGTACTCCCGCCAAACAAACACACACGTTACACGGATGTACTCCCGCCAAACAAACACACACGTTACACGGATGTACTCCCGCCAAACAAACACACACGTTACACGGATGTACTCCCGCCAAAGAAACACACACGTTACACGGATGTACTCCCGCCAAACAAACACACGTTACACGGATGTACTCCCGCCAAAGAAACACACACGTTACACGGATGTACTCCCGCCAAACAAACACACACGTTACACGGATGTACTCCCGCCAAACAAACACACACGTTACACGGATGTACTCCCGCCAAACAAACACACACGTTACACGGATGTACTCCCGCCAAACAAACACACGTTACACGGATGTACTCCCGCCAAACAAACACACGTTACACGGATGTACTCCCGCCAAACAAACACACGTTACACGGATGTACTCCTGCCAAACAAACACACACGTTACACGGATGTACTCCCGCCAAACAAACACACGTTACACGGATGTACTCCCGCCAAACAAACACACGTTACACGGATGTACTCCCGCCAAACAAACACACGTTACACGGATGTACTCCCGCCAAACAAACACACGTTACACGGATGTACTCCCGCCAAACAAACACACACGTTACACGGATGTACTCCCGCCAAACAAACACACGTTACACGGATGTACTCCCGCCAAACAAACACACACGTTACACGGATGTACTCCCGCCAAAGAAACACACACGTTACACGGATGTACTCCCGCCAAACAAACACACGTTACACGGATGTACTCCCGCCAAAGAAACACACACGTTACACGGATGTACTCCCGCCAAACAAACACACACGTTACACGGATGTACTCCCGCCAAACAAACACACACGTTACACGGATGTACTCCCGCCAAACAAACACACACGTTACACGGATGTACTCCCGCCAAAGAAACACACACGTTACACGGATGTACTCCCGCCAAACAAACACACGTTACACGGATGTACTCCCGCCAAACAAACACACGTTACACGGATGTACTCCTGCCAAACAAACACACACGTTACACGGATGTACTCCCGCCAAACAAACACACGTTACACGGATGTACTCCCGCCAAACAAACACACGTTACACGGATGTACTCCCGCCAAACAAACACACGTTACACGGATGTACTCCCGCCAAACAAACACACGTTACACGGATGTACTCCCGCCAAACAAACACACGTTACACGGATGTACTCCCGCCAAACAAACACACACGTTACACGGATGTACTCCCGCCAAACAAACACACGTTACACGGATGTACTCCCGCCAAACAAACACACGTTACACGGATGTACTCCCGCCAAACAAACACACGTTACACGGATGTACTCCCGCCAAACAAACACACGTTACACGGATGTACTCCCGCCAAACAAACACACACGTTACACGGATGTACTCCCGCCAAAGAAACACACACGTTACACGGATGTACTCCCGCCAAACAAACACACACGTTACACGGATGTACTCCCGCCAAAGAAACACACACGTTACACGGATGTACTCCCGCCAAACAAACACACACGTTACACGGATGTACTCCCGCCAAACAAACACACGTTACACGGATGTACTCCCGCCAAACAAACACACGTTACACGGATGTACTCCCGCCAAACAAACACACGTTACACGGATGTACTCCCGCCAAACAAACACACGTTACACGGATGTACTCCCGCCAAACAAACACACGTTACACGGATGTACTCCCGCCAAAGAAACACACACGTTACACGGATGTACTCCCGCCAAACAAACACACGTTACACGGATGTACTCCCGCCAAACAAACACACGTTACACGGATGTACTCCCGCCAAACAAACACACACGTTACACGGATGTACTCCCGCCAAACAAACACACGTTACACGGATGTACTCCCGCCAAACAAACACACACGTTACACGGATGTACTCCCGCCAAACAAACACACGTTACACGGATGTACTCCCGCCAAACAAACACACGTTACACGGATGTACTCCTGCCAAACAAACACACGTTACACGGATGTACTCCCGCCAAACAAACACACACGTTACACGGATGTACTCCCGCCAAACAAACACACGTTACACGGATGTACTCCCGCCAAAGAAACACACACGTTACACGGATGTACTCCCGCCAAACAAACACACGTTACACGGATGTACTCCCGCCAAAGAAACACACGTTACACGGATGTACTCCTGCCAAACAAACACACGTTACACGGATGTACTCCCGCCAAACAAACACACGTTACACGGATGTACTCCCGCCAAACAAACACACACGTTACACGGATGTACTCCCGCCAAACAAACACACACGTTACACGGATGTACTCCCGCCAAACAAACACACGTTACACGGATGTACTCCCGCCAAACAAACACACGTTACACGGATGTACTCCCGCCAAACAAACACACGTTACACGGATGTACTCCCGCCAAAGAAACACACACGTTACACGGATGTACTCCCGCCAAACAAACACACGTTACACGGATGTACTCCCGCCAAAGAAACACACACGTTACACGGATGTACTCCCGCCAAACAAACACACGTTACACGGATGTACTCCCGCCAAAGAAACACACACGTTACACGGATGTACTCCCGCCAAACAAACACACGTTACACGGATGTACTCCCGCCAAACAAACACACGTTACACGGATGTACTCCCGCCAAAGAAACACACACGTTACACGGATGTACTCCTGCCAAACAAACACACGTTACACGGATGTACTCCCGCCAAACAAACACACACGTTACACGGATGTACTCCTGCCAAACAAACACACGTTACACGGATGTACTCCCGCCAAACAAACACACACATTACACGGATGTACTCCCGCCAAACAAACACACACGTTACACGGATGTATTCCTGCCAAACAAACACACGTTACACGGATGTACTCCCGCCAAACAAACACACACGTTACATGGATGTACTCCTGCCAAACAAACACACACATTACACGGATGTACTCCCGCCAAAGAAACACACACGTTACACGGATGTACTCCTGCCAAAGAAACACACACGTTACACGGATGTATTCCTGCCAAACAAACACACGTTACACGGATGTACTCCCGCCAAACAAACACACGTTACACGGATGTACTCCCGCCAAAGAAACACACACGTTACACGGATGTACTCCCGCCAAACAAACACACACGTTACACGGATGTACTCCCACCAAACAAACACACACGTTACACGGATGTACTCCCGCCAAACAAACACACACGTTACACGGATGTACTCCCGCCAAACAAACACACACGTTACACGGATGTACTCCCGCCAAACAAACACACACGTTACACGGATGTACTCCCGCCAAACAAACACACGTTACACGGATGTACTCCCGCCAAACAAACACACGCTACACGGATGTACTCCCGCCAAACAAACACACGTTACACGGATGTACTCCCGCCAAAGAAACGCACACGTTACACGGATGTACTCCTGCCAAACAAACACACGTTACACGGATGTACTCCCGCCAAAGAAACACACACGTTACACGGATGTACTCCCGCCAAACAAACACACACGTTACACGGATGTATTCCTGCCAAACAAACACACGTTACACGGATGTACTCCCGCCAAACAAACACACGCTACACGGATGTACTCCCGCCAAACAAACACACGTTACACGGATGTACTCCCGCCAAACAAACACACACGTTACACGGATGTATTCCTGCCAAACAAACACACGTTACACGGATGTACTCCCGCCAAACAAACACACACGTTACACGGATGTACTCCCGCCAAACAAACACACACATTACACGGATGTACTCCCGCCAAAGAAACACACACGTTACACGGATGTACTCCTGCCAAAGAAACACACACGTTACACGGATGTATTCCTGCCAAACAAACACACGTTACACGGATGTACTCCCGCCAAACAAACACACGTTACACGGATGTACTCCCGCCAAAGAAACACACACGTTACACGGATGTACTCCCGCCAAACAAACACACACGTTACACGGATGTACTCCCACCAAACAAACACACACGTTACACGGATGTACTCCCGCCAAACAAACACACACGTTACACGGATGTACTCCCGCCAAACAAACACACGTTACACGGATGTACTCCCGCCAAACAAACACACGCTACACGGATGTACTCCCGCCAAACAAACACACGTTACACGGATGTACTCCCGCCAAAGAAACGCACACGTTACACGGATGTACTCCTGCCAAACAAACACACGTTACACGGATGTACTCCCGCCAAAGAAACACACACGTTACACGGATGTAGTCCCGCCAAACAAACACACACATTACACGGATGTACTCCCGCCAAAGAAACACACACGTTACACGGATGTAGTCCCGCCAAAGAAACACACGCGTTACACGGATGTACTCCTGCCAAACAAACACACACGTTACACGGATGTACTCCCGCCAAACAAACACACACATTACACGGATGTAGTCCCGCCAAAGAAACACACACGTTACACGGATGTAGTCCCGCCAAAGAAACACACGCGTTACACGGATGTACTCCCGCCAAACAAACACACGTTACACGGATGTACTCCCGCCAAACAAACACACACGTTACACGGATGTACTGAGATTGTTTTCCTTGGGAAATATTGATGTACTGTACCCGATATATCTCCAAACGAATCTATCAATCGAAATCAAGAGCTTGTGAATCTTAATTTAATCAAATTGTGAAATCTGTGTCAGTATCGGCCCTAGTCTGAGGTGTTAGTAGTTTTTTTTTTAGAAAGCTTAAAATAGCAGAAAATAAGGAAAAATGTGAAAAATTAGGTAACTAACAGGAACAATAGGTGCCTAAATACATTGCGGATAAGAAATCAATTATGTGGAACTTTAATCAGTGTTTCACTCAAAACTTTAACTCCCTCAGACGGATGATTTTAGCCATTGACCAGGAGCGTCTCTCTGTGAACAGGAGCTACAAACACACTGCTTACACTGACTGATGAAGAACAGGGCCAGTACTAGCGAAGAACTGAACCTCACCTGCTCACGGTCAGCCCTCCTCTTCTCCTCTTCCGCCCTCCTGCGCTCCTCCTCTTCTTTGCGCCTCCTCTCAATCTCCTCCAAGCGCCTCTTCTCCTCCTGCTCTCTCCTCCTCTGCTCTCGCTCTTGCTGTCTCCTCATCTCTCGCTCGCGTCTCTGTTGCTGTAGTACACAAGAGTTCCTCTGCTGTTAAACTTACAATCATTATTGCCATTTCCTTACGTTTCAACTCAGTAACGGTGTTGTCTTGTGTTGTCCTTCATCATAAAAGTATTGCCACTTTAAGTCTCAACAAACAAACAGAAGGGTGTGACAAATGTTTGCCATTTTCAGTAAACATGTGATGGATGTAGTTGTTCTTTACAGCATTAGACAGCGGGCGTTTGACACATTTCACCAGTTTGGTTTTTTGAGGCCTGCACATCTATAAACTTCTTCTGGACTTTAGTTTTACTCTGATTCAGGTCTGGCATGTGATGTGTGTTCAAATGCCATGTCAATCAGCATGACTTGGCGTCTGCTCACCTCCTCCAGCCGCCTCCTTTGCTCCTTCTGCTGCTCGATGCGCTTCTGTCGTTCGGCCAGTAGTTGGCGCTTGTATTCCTCCTGCTCACGCAGCTGCTGTTCCTGGAGGAGCTGCTGTCGTCTCAGCGCCTCCGAGCGCTCCTTATTCTCCTGCTGCAGACGGATGAAGTCCCGACGCAGAGTCGACTCGCCCGGCACATTCACGATAGAGCTGCGGGAGTTCAGATCACAGTTACACACTCAAGAGACGCAGATAAAGACAATAAATACACCCAAAACAAGTCAAATACAATGACAGGCCATAACCAGCCACAAGAAAAATTACATTCCCTATAAAAATCTACTGTATTTGATGAATTACTGTGAGGCAAGTGTTTTAGATGAATTAACTAAATTAATAAATATTGATTTTTACATGGGAATGAATCAATACTGAATTTAGGATGGATAAGATGGATACGGACACCATTTTCTTTAAGAATTATATACATTGTAATTGTACAAAGTACATTGTAAAAAGTGCTTTATAAATAAAGGTGACTTGACTTTTCAGTTCCAGCGGCTCATGAACCCTGTAACGATGAGCAGGTGTTCGGCTCTAGTAATCCTACTGTAAGGGAAGTGATCTTACGATGAGTAATTCATGACAGAAATTTCATTTTCAGCTGAACTAACCCTTTAATTCAATTAAACGTTTTTAATAAGGCTGCAGCAATTAACATTTTGTCAGAAATCATGGGAGAATGGTGGTCTCTAGTGTATTCATTCAGGATCGATACACACAAATCAGTGCCTGAAATCTGCATACAAAAGTCTCATGATCACATGATGATCACCAAATCAATCACTTTCATATGGAAATTTATTCTTAATTTGTGTAATAAATGTGGGAACATCTGAAGAAGAAAGGTCCGTCTGAACGCACATGTACGCTGATGATGTCAGATCTGTAATCTGGGTGTTTGTTTTGATATATTGCCAGTGCGTTGTGTTATACCTGGGCTCTCCTTCCTGCTCCTGAGCTTCCTCCTCCTCTTCCTCACTGCCGCTGTATTCATACTCGGTCTCATCTGCGATCGGAGCACAAACACACGATCACACACGAGCTCAGGCGCACACACACGCGGTCTCCACGGCCACAGACGGCGGACCGTACCTTTCTCCCCGCGCTTCTTGCGGCAGCGGTCCAGGTGGTCCTTGAGCTGGATCCGCACCTGCCTCTCGTTGGGCTGGTCTCTGATGAAGGGGTGCTTCAGGAGCTGGTCGGTGGGCGGCCGCTGCGTGTAGTTCTTCACCAGACAGCCCTCGATGAAGCTGAAGAACTTCTTGGACCTGAAAACAAGATCACGGGAGAGGAGAGTGTTTCTGAAGGAGACCTTTGACCCGCTGGCACCAATACGACAAGAAGATGAAGGTACTGACCATTTCTTGGACTTGAGTCTGGGTGGAGGATTTCTGGGTATGAGAAAGAGCGCGCGCATGGGATGCATATCACACAACGCTGCAAAACACCGACACACACGTCCCATTTAGCAATTCTGGATATCAAAGGTCATGTTTGACCAGAAATAAACTGTGTCACGACTGATCATGTGTGAAAACCTACTGCATAATTGAGTGTATGCAAATGAGGCATAATGATCTACTATATATCAGAGTGACGTGTTACGATACTTCTGCTCGAGGAGCCACAGAAACCATATTCACTTCCACAGAGAGACGAGAGCAGCTCGTCGAGGAGAGAGTCAGAGGACAGAATTTAGGGTCAGTTCCTGGAGGGCCACAGTCCTCCGCCCTAACAAACCCATCAAATCCTTCAGGATTACTCCAAGACTACAGGTGGAGGGCTGTGGACCTCCAGGAACAGAGTTTTAAATGAGCAAACAGTACATTCACTTCTTCTAGAAAATAAAAGGACATGCGAGCGGCCCGGAGAAGCCGTCTGAAGAGTGAGGTGTGTGATGAAGTACTCACGAGGAGCGCCCTCCGCCATCTCTATAGCCGTGATCCCACAGGACCACAGATCGCTCTGCACAGGAAACACAGTATCCTCCGGTCAGCGCCACATTCACTCATGGTGTCAGAGGTCAGTGTGTGTGTCAGGTGAGCTCATTACCCTGTAGTCGTAAGTAGCGTCCGGGTTTTCGTCACAGGCGATGACCTCTGGAGCCATCCAGTACGGCGTCCCAATGAAGGTGTTTCTGCGGCCCACGGTCCGATCCAGCTGGGCGCTGACGCCAAAGTCCACTGCGGATGAGATCAGAGAGCAGGTCAGCTGACACACACCACATCACGCTCACATGGGCGTAAAGCCTTATGGAGAAAGAGGCGTCTGAAGGAGAGTCGGGCGGAGACGCTCGGTGTGACTTCAGAGGAACACACTCGTCATGAATCAGCTGACCGTGTGTGGCACGTCTCATCTGTCACCTGCTCGTTTTTACGCTGCCTTACGTGAACCTTCAGGACCTTCAATCTGCAGCGTCACGAGAGAAATCAATCTGCTTCAGCTTCACTTCACCTGAAGTCTGTCTGATCACATCACACGCGTTTCGTCAGTTTTATATCACAGCTTTAGTCTGATGTACTGTGAGGAGCTGCTGCTGCCACCATGTGTCCGTGGTTAGAAACACACGCCCTCCAAAATCAAATCCAGCAATACTGCCCTAAAGTGAATTATTGAATATTTGACGTGATTTGATCATTTTCACACAGGTTCAGTATCTGCGCTCAGCTGTATCGGTACAGCTGGACACTAGGTGGTGCTGTGGGGGAATTTCACTGATTCTGAACTTTAAAACAAAATTAAATTAACCGATTAATTTACACACTTTAAGGATCATTTCAACATGATCAGGTTCAGTGAAATGAGTGACCTATAAAAATAAAACTTGCTGTTGCTGCTTCATTTTATTAATATTTAGTGACAGATTTAGGATATCTGAGAACACACTTCTGTATGAAGAACACACGAGAGGCGGCAGGATGGCGAGAGAAGCTCGCCGTGTTCAGGTGACCATAGACCTTAGGATACTGATGTAGTCAGGCGTGTTTCTTTCATAACGTTTGCTCTTTAAACCGCTCTGATATTTCATACCGGTATTGTTATTAGCGTATGCAGTGTCAAACAGTGTGATTACTGGAGAAGATGTGGGCCGTCAGTGAAAGCAGAAAACAAATGATAAAACGACAGTTTTTCCTGATGATTCTGTTGAAGGAAGGATGTTCTTGTGGGTCGTGACAGCATGTGACAGCGCTGGAGATCTGACCTAGCTTGACCTCTGCGTTCTCCGTCAGCAGCACGTTCTGGCCCTTGATGTCTCTGTGGATGACGTGATGAGCGTGCAGGTGGGCCAGACCCTGAGGAGGAGAGAACACGCTCAATCAGAGAACACACACACACACACTCCCGCTGCCGTGTCAGTGTCAGCGCTTCATACCCGGAGGATCTCTCTGGAGATGTACGCGATCCAGTCTTCTTTCAGCGTGTTTCCCTTCGTGTTCTTCACAAGATCTGTTATCGAACCGGCTCCACAGAACTCCATCACCAGCTACACAAACAAGAGCGACAGGTTTACTGTACACACACACACACACACACACACGCACACACACACGCACACGCACACACGGAACTGAAGATGATAAAATCTCAGCAAACAGCATCAAATAAAGAAACCCTCTTTCGCACTTTCATTTTCACTCAGAGTAATAAAGCAGAAACATGTGCTGGTGCGGGGCAAGTCGTCACGTCTTCATGTCAGGAAGTATCAGAGTCTCAAGACGTCTCGGGACCATATAAACGTGTCCTGGATCTGTGCAGTAAATGTGATTTCTTCTTCTTTTCTACATACGCAGTTTGAAATAAAGAGCATTTTGTCAGGTTTCATCTCCCCTGGATTACAGTAGAGGAATGAAGCGCTTCAGTTCAGGGAACTGGTGGAAACACTTCTGTCTGTCGTCGCACTCTCCGCTCGACCTGAACTTCTTCTCACTCTGGTGTTTTTCTGGAGTTTGTGTGCGTTTCACCATGTTTGGAGTGATTTACATGGTTGTACTTGAACAATACAATAAATTCAGCATCCTGGTGCATTGAAAGGCACTTCCTGGTTGTGGGATCCACAGGTCTGGATCTCAAGGGATCTAGTTATGGTGGCAGATCTGGGGCGGGTTCACAGTTACATTGGGTTAATCACAGTTTGTGTTAGACTAAACCATAGTTAGCTTCTTCATTTTTGCATCTGATAAACTCTTTTACGCTTCATAACGGTTGTATTGTGTTTTTCCCAGGTTTCAGTGTGAACACTAGTATTGCTGCTGCTCACGGACACACATCACATGACACATGATCTTCTGCTGTAAGTGTCAGAGACATGAACAATATCCCAATCTCCATTCTCTGTTAATGACTGAACCCACTAATGACAATAAACACACACGCTATTGTTTGACTGAGTTAATATGTGTAATAAAGGTTTTGCTGTGAGATTGGCAGTAGCATCACATCTGAGAAGCTCGACGCTACGATCAACAGTGTTGTGTAGGATCTGAACGAGAGTCACATGACCAGCTGTAGATGGAAACCTTCGCTGAGCTCCGGGTCCCGAAAGAAACGCTCTGCGATCAATAAACCTGACATGAGATGAAAACATTTCCAGCCGAACACAGGTCTGGTTTCACGGCTCAGATTAGACTGTGTTAAATCTGTGTCTTACGAACTACTGTGACCAGCCAGCAGTTCAGCTTTAGACCAATCTACCACTTCACAACACAGGCCTTAAAGTCTTGATGAAATCATTCAATGACCAATCTTTTAAGACTAGTCTAGTAGTTAATGCAACCAGCCGTCGTTCAGTCAGCACATTTAAGAAGCTTTTATAAACAAACATCACTGCTGTTCATCTGGAGACAAAACAATGTTTAACACATGCTTCCAGTTAAAACAGCTCAGACACTGATTAACCTGTGCCTGTGAAACTGGGCAAGAGATTCCTGGGAAGGAGTGTGGATATACAGTGATGCTCTTGAGTGTGTGTGTGTGTGTGTAACTGACCCACAGCTGGTCGTCGTGTCCTGGAGGGCTCTTCTTAATGAACGCGCCGTAATATGTGGCAATGTTTCTGTGATGAGAGTACTTCTTCAGCATGTTAATCTCCAGCTTAATCTCCTCTTCTTCATCCTGAATACACACACACACACACACACACACAAACACACACACAGAATACAGTATCTGAGGTCAGCGTTTCTTTTTTGAATCAATTATTCCCTACTGTAAGAATATGGACAGATTTTCACTTGAATAAAGCACAAATGAGCAAAAACACAGAATAAAAACAGTTTCTCAAGCTCTCTTCTGTCGTGCTGATCTGAGGTCAGTCAGTGAGTGGAGGAGGACAGGAAGTTGATGTGTTTGTGTGAGTGATGTCACAGACGTCAGCTGTGCATCACTGTAATGTCGTCTCTCTTATGAATGTGAATAATATTAATCATGTTGGGAATGAGCTGACTGAATGATGTGTACAGTAAATGATCTAGACTGTACACATTACAGAATGTCTGAACTTTTGACAAGTAAAAATAATTCATTCTGGCACTGTCAGTATAACAACACTTCATCAAAACTCACATTTTGCTTTTCACTAAATGTATAAATCTGGAAAGATAAAAACTAGAAAAAGAGTATCAGAGCAAAAGTTCAATGATGTCCTGCATTGTGTTAACAATACACACATGATGGGTTAGTTTCTCTTCCCACCAAACGGGTGAAAACCGGTCTCTTCCTTAGGAAGCAAAATAAGGGTCAAACGCTCCGCTAGCTCTGCCGTTCCTCTGTCACGCTGTCTGAGGAGAACGGGTAATTCCTGTTTTTATGTGTGCTTTTTCTTGAGGACTCAATTCAATCATAGTATTGCTAAGCAGAAAAGACAGATATACTCTGTAGAAGTGTTTTTGGTCTGAACAGTGTGTGTCTTGATATTATCCCTGTTGTTTTACATCCCAAACTGGAGTGTGTTGAAGTGAAGAGCAGGACTTACTTCAGTCACGTCCATGACTTTGATGGCGGCCAGCTGTCCGGTTTTGACATGTCGACCCTGAACACAAACACAGAGGAAGATGATACGATCATTATCAAAAGACACAAAAGCATGTGTGTGTTCAGCGCTGTAGAGATACGCCGAAACTTCAGCCACTTACAGAGAAAAACAGGCTGAAACAATCATTATTTTCCTGTTGAAACACTCAGAAATAAAGGTCACCTGACCATACTGAGATCGAACCACACAGTAGTTTGAGTGAAGTTTTCTCCTACAGCCCTTATGGAAGTGTACTGTGGTAACAATTAGAAAACGATCACAAACTCAATTAACGTTTGCAATCCAGGTGTTCCCAGAGGTGTTCACATGACCTTCATCTGGAGTCCATTAAACTGTGGCCGGAGAGCCCATCTGCAGGAGCAGAGCGCTGAAGGTTTGGGTGGCTTTAATGGCATAATGGTGCTTCTCTGGACTGATGCTCCTCATCCAGTGTTCAATCATACAGGTGTGATAGATATATGGAGCCAGGGAATACTAAAGTGAGGGACTATGTGTTTTATTATCATATTCTTGACTATTTGCCATCCCTGAACCGTTTGTGGAGCAGTTCAGTCCTGTCCTACAGACTGGAGGTTAAACACGTCTCCTCTAAACGCTGATCCCGTCTGCTCTTTTGTCTGGACAGTTTCTCACAAGTGTGGCTTGAAGCAGAGACGCCTTCAGCTAGGATACGGGATGCAGCTAAAGCCACACCACCTGGTCATCTTATTCCTAGGACAAATCTTGAGGAAGCCATCATTAAGCTAGAGCAAATTCATGAGCATCCGCCCTAATCTGAAATCATCTGTGAATGCATGGACCGCTGAATACGGATCACCACATTCAAAAGCTTTCGCTTTTTACCAAATATCTGCTAACAAATCTAGTCACTTGATCACCAACCAATCAAAATAATGATCTTCAGTTAATATGATAAGGAACGAAGGTGGTGACCTCTGAAGAGATCCTTCGATTATAAATATTTTCATGAATCTATAGTTCAGAAGCGTCAGACTCGAACACGGCTGCTATCTGTACGAGACTTCATTAGCTTTCGTTTCAGAGGAGTGCTCGAGCTTACGGTACGTCACATGGGCCGAGCGTCGGTGTAAAGTGACAGCCTGATGATGTAAAGACAATAGTTAAAGTTCATGTTTTTGTCCTTTGAAATACTATAACACAATAAAACACATAGCTAAAAGTGACACTGTGTGTATCGTGACTGCATCATTCTGCTTGTTATAAAGGGTTTAATGCCGTAGCGTACAATATTGCTCTGAGCATGTGACCGTGAGCATGTGACGCACACGTGAGTCAGCGCGGCGTCGCACGTCACGTTCTGAGAGAGCTTTATTCAGCACATCCTAAATTATGACTTTGGATCATGGATCAAACAATAGATATCAAAGTAAATCCGCTGGAAATCCGCGCTCGTTCGAGGATGTGCGTTTAGCGCATGGACGCCTGCAGGACTTCATCTGACGGCACACACACAAGGGTTTTTATTTAACACTAAAATGTTCAATAAGTGTATCCATCCTGACTATTACGCACCTTTCGGACCATCAGCGAGATGCTGTCCTAGGGCTGGATATATCGCATGAGATTGTCACGCGCATTTCGTCAGTAAAGCCGGTTCCCTGATTACCGCTAAATCGCCATCACCTGCTTTCAGATGCAGCGGCATTTAATAGACAGAGCCGTAGATCACTGATAAGCCACGCAATAACGCGTTCAATATCGAAGGCGATACATCTGTGATATGATCCATCAGGACCAACACGATGAAAGTGGGATATCACAGAGAGTGGGAAAGAGCGTTCTCTCTTTGCCGTGTCGGGATATAAAGTTAATTTAGGAAAATGTGTCCCCTGCAATCGGTCAGGTCCAGGTTCAGAAAGAGATCTTTAATATTTCTGATCTGAATAACTTGAGACCAATTATTCTCCTCTAATTCAAACAATTAAAAACCATTTGAAAAAGCGGACATCTTGGGAGAGTCAACGCTATAAATCATTATATTCTCCCTCGATTAAATCTGCTTCGTCCATGTTATCAGACCAGAGTCGCTCCTGCTGATCGGCGATCAGACCGATGGGAATTCCCTTATTGATAATGTCATTATTTATAATACATTATCGGTTTGTAGGGATGTGAGAAAACATTTGAATATTCATGTCTGCTCGATCCCTCCTGGCTCTGAATCCTGATTGTCCGACTCGGATCAGGAGTGTTGGTCTGCTGGGAGCTCCGAGGGTTTGTCTGATTTCTCAGGCTTGATGACTTCTTAAAGTCATTTGAACAAATTAGACTAACATTTTCCCTGTAGATCTTTTCACAAATCTTCAAATTCGGCTTTTCACAGAGTCTCTTGAGGCAGAACAAATCCTGCTGAAATTCAATCTGTGATTCTCCAAAGTGTTGGGATCAATACTTGTGTTTATGACTCTCTGAAGCCGCTGAACGGGATCATCATTCAGGTCGGACTGCACTAAGATCTGTAACGGTAATTTTCCAAAGCATACTTGAATTTCTCTACATGAACAAAATTTCAGTTTTTCCCACAGGATTTACTCTAAACCTGTTTGCCTTCATTGAATGTCGTCTAGTTGCTCAAATCTGTTTTAAATGTAAGAGATCCAAGCGCACATTTTCCCAGTTATTTAGTCCCTGTGATCGTTCAGCTGTTCTGTGATCCAGGAAATAACCTTCTTTTATCTGCTGAACATACACCTGAAAACCTTTTTGTCCATTCAATAATTATTTTATTTTGGGGCAAAAAAAAGTGTATTCTTCTGAGCTGGTCTGTGTGTTCCCATGATTACCACATCAGTTATCTGCCTTTTTCCTTTGGAGAAACTAACTTGTGATCTCAGTCGCAATTTGGACAGATTCTGCAGACTCTGAAAACCTCTGCATTCTTTCATACAGAAATCCTGTTTTAGGAGGACTGTTTTTTGTTGTTTTTATCTCTTTTATTTATTTTCTTTTTCCTGCCATGTTTCTGAACTATTTATGCAGGTAGATTTTATATTACACACACTCATTATTTTCTTTAATATTCAGAGCACTCTATTATTGACTGCTATCAGGATGTGAAGAGCGGTTCGAGCAGTACATCAGACAGTGCTGATGAAGAACAGTGCTAACCCGAGCGTTAACTCTAGGTGGAGATTTCACCAGCTTGAGTAAAGACCTACAGCACTTTCAAAGTGTGCAACGATTATTACTGAAATGTGGCATTTGTGATGCTTTTCATTTTTGAACCCTCCCACCATCTGGGACAGTCTGAAATCGTTTCTGTGTGTCCATCAGTCAACATTCATTCTGTGCTTTTGTCTTCATTTAGATTATTCAGATTCAAAAGATCAGATGAGCAGCAAAACCAATTGATCTGTAGGAAAAGTCACATAAGGGGAAGTACTTCAGACCTCTTCCTCCATGTACAACAGTACAGTTGCTGCCACAAAACCTTCACGGCCCGAAAAGGTCAAGCTTCATTTACCTCTGAAGCCTAAATCACATTACCCTCAGGAACAAAATAACACACACTGGCCATTTCAATTTGCATACTTCTGAATCCTCACAAAATAAATTGAACAAACCAGATTCTGTTATTGGGAAGACTCCTGATGTGCTTCCAGTGGACCTCCAGCAGGTCACACGGGTCGCTCTCAGTGTTTCATCAAGCAGGTGTTTCACTGCTTCTCCAGAAATAAAACATCTGCCACCATTCTCACCAGCTGTGCTTGACCAATGAGAACATGCGCTTCCAATATTATCCATGACAGGGTTTTTCCTGGCTCAAAATGAGTAAAATCCTGATCACAGCAGAAAAAACACTTTTACAGGCACGTATTTTAGGTGTTTTAATATCAAGAGAATGAGATTTGTATTTTGAGAACACTCTCATATATACAGTGTTTCCCACAGGATTGTGTTTCCTGTAGTGGGTGTACCTCTGTCCCTATAGGGGGCTCATGATGCCCTGGAAGATAAATGTGTACATTTTAAAGATTAATTCATCAGTCGAGTTCAAAATGAAGAGCTCTAACCCATGTTCAGTGTGCAAACTGAACTAAGAAGAAATCTTGTGCCTGAACTCTATAGGGCCTGTGCGGATCAGCTCTAACATCACCCAGATCTGCTGTTAGAAGATCTTCTTTGGCAAAATGACATTTCCTTAATAGCCTAGAAACACAGGTTTTACTCGCTTCAAACTAAAATTGTCAGTTTCATTACATCATTGTTGAAAAAACAGTGAATAATTGTTGAAAATAACAGAATAATCTCTGTTAAGCTTGTGTATGTTTTTAGTTAAAGTTTTCAAGCAATCTCTCATGTGTGTTTTATATAATGACCACTAGGAGGTGCTCTAGGCATATGCTTTCCTTGATTGGTTTTCCCTGAATAGAAATGCGTTGTCGTTGCGTTGGCGGATTATCCGATGTGGATATAACCGTGATCCGCGCATCACTCTCATGCAGGAAAAACAGTGAGTGTGAACCCAGCGCAAGTAAAGAGATTCAAGGGTTAGTTTGGCTAGAAATGAAATTTCTGTCATTAAAGGGTCATGAAACCCCAAAACACTTTTTTTGAGATGTAAACAGATATGTATATAGGCCGCACATCACTGAAAACACTAAAGGTACTCATTAATGTTATTCATAAGTGAAAAATAGTTATTTTTGGATTTTTCAGAGTGATTTCTGTCTTCCTGTTTGAAAAGCAACAGAGCAACGACACAAAATCTGACGTCATTGTGTACTTTCGAACATGCTGACATAGATTCTCAACATATATATTCATGACATGAAGCTCATTCAATCCAATCACTGCGCTGTAGTGTGCATACGATTATAATTGCAGTATTATGCATGAGGAAGCATCACTTCTCTCGCCTCGGTCTCTTGTCATTCAGAGACATATCGTTGGTGTTCGTTTCCTCAGTGCTACAACACAATGTGTTTTCCTGCGACAAGAGCAGAGGTTTGTGTGCATGTGGATTGTTTTGTTGTAATCTACATTACAGCGGAGAATTCAAATGTCACAAAAGTGCGGCGTTCAAACACGCGAGCCGTAGGCTGTTTCCCTCAGCACAGCAGCACATGAGTGTTGTTTGTATTTTGCTCGCGATGCGGTCAGAACTGGAGTTTGAACACAAAAACATGAAAAATACGATTGTTTTCTGATATACAGGCGGAGCGCGCATATGCTCGGTTTCAGCGCGGAGCTCCGCGATGAGTTTAATAACACTAGCCACGTGACACACAGCTCATACAGAATAAGGAATTTTTTACACATTCTCCTGCACCAAACATTAACCAGCACGGTGTAGTTATGCACACATATTTCATCAGGTCTTCTTCAAATGAATTATATGTGCAAACTGGACACTGATACAGTGGTGTAGCCTATCTGAACGGGTTAGACTGATTTTGAGACTGCAGTGCTCGTAAACGTAATCAAAGTAGCTATTATTAGCCCTATTAAATATTCTTTCACATTTCTCCCTTGTGCTTGTGAGTTTGTGGTCATTTTTCTACATGCTCATATATTAATATTCATAATTCTGTATAATGAGTGTGTTGTATGTCTGTGCTTCATTGGTTGTTCTCTCCCCTCTTCTCCCCCTCTACACTCCCACTTTTCCAGAGCTTGACACGCCCATTTCCACAGAGTTTTTCCAGCTCAGAGGTGTGAACGACCAGGGTAAAACGGGGGAGTTTCATGACCCTTTAATTACTCACTCATGTCGTTCCACACCCGTAAGAAAAGATAGGAGAGACATCATTAAAGCAATCCATGTGACTCCAGTGACTCAATCTATGAAGCAACGTGAGAGCGTAATGTGTGTTGTGCAGATGAACGAATGTCTGACGTGAGGGGGAGGAATTACTGACAGAAGTGTCATTTCTGGGTGAACGAACCCTTCAAGACTTTGTTTCTTTCTTTGTTTATAGTTTAGCTAGCCTGGCTATATTCACGGCAAGAAAGAGATATGATTAAAATGAGTTTTTAAAATTGATGTTAGATGCTTCATTACTTCATTAAAAAGCTTTTCATAACAGTCAAACAGAAACAGAATTCAGTCCATCCAAATGAGCTTCAGTGATAATGGGCTCTGGCACGAGGATCCTCAGCCGTTTCAGGATCACATGGGTTAATCTGGACTGCCCTAGAGATTAAGACCCGAGTTACCACGGCAACCGAGAGAGAGACGGCGCGGGAATCAGACGCTCCTCTCACACATTCAGAGCTGAGCTCAGTGTTTCAACACGGCCGGATGAGTCTGCCTGGTTACACACTCCCTCAGCCAATCAGAGCCTCGTGCTGAGGTCACATGCTCAGTGAATCATATGATAATAAACGAACAAGCTTTCATCTGTATGTGTGCGATGGAAAATGCCATTTGATGGCCATAACTGCAGTGCAGGCCTCAAACACACATGATCATGAGGATGTGTTTGACGTGATTAACTGCACTGCAGACGTGAGCGCACAGGAGCAGATTGACTCACACTGGGCTAAAGTGACTGTTTGAGGAGTCATGTGACCAACAGCAGCAGCTCCATCATCATCCTGCACTGATTTCAGTGTGTCAGCGCCACCAAAAGCTCTGAGGCGTGTCTGCATGGCTCCGGACACGTGACGCAAAGCTCCGTCTCATTGGCCGACACAAAGAAAAACAGTCGACAAGCACTGAAGAGAAAAAAACACACATGGGTTTAGAGAGGGCAGATGATCGTTCCTGATGGGAAGAGGAATCCAGTGTTTGTGTTCAGAAGCCTGTTGACTGAACATTCACACTGACAGCGTGAGGACATGACCGATGGAGAAACCTCACATCATCTGAGAACACACACATACACACACACACACACCGCTTGTGCTGGAACCATTTCTGAACTGCATTTAAAGGGACAGTTCACCCAAACTGAATCACCCTCAACTTCCTCCAAACCTGTGTCAATTCATTTCTTCTACTCAACACAAAAGAAGATATTTTTAAGATTATGGGTAACCATTCAGCTGATGAACCCTCTGACTTCCAGAGGACGGACAAAACGTACAGGAAGTCAAAGGTCACCAAAACTGTTGGGTTACTCACATTCTTTAACATGTCTTCAGTGATCCACAGGAGGAGGAAAGACATACAGGTCTGGAACAACAATGTTCATATTTGGGTGAACTTCCTCTTTAAGATGAGAGAGAGAGAGAGCGAGAGAGAGAGAGAGCACGAGCTCCATCTTAAGCGAGCAGGCCACGGCCGCAGGCCTCGACTAATAGAGGTCTGATGTGAAGCGACGCCACGCTTCTCTCAACACGTCCAGCACAGAGTCTGCACTATAGCGAAGAGAGCTTCATGTGAATCCAGAGCACAGACACACGTGTAAGATGGCTGCCGCCTGTGATCTTCACGCTCACTGAGAGTCATTCAGGCGTGAGTGCAGCGCTCACCACAGTGACAACACATTAAACACTTGAAACATGCCTTTCATCATGATTTATTATTTATATTATAGCAGAAACTACACAATTTGATCAAAAAAGTATATTGTGATTATTATTTTGTCATCCATTGTGACTCCTCAGCTCTGGACGGACGTTCACTAGGGTTCAGTCCTGACAGCAGCAGACGCTCACGATACACAGCCACACACACACACACACACACACACACACACGTGAACGCTGGAGGCCGGAAACACAAGCTCAAGCGAGGAATATTCACATCGCTGCGCTCCAGAGTTCAAGTGTGGTGACCTCTGAACTCGGATCACATGAAGACGTGTGACCAATAGAGGAAGGATGTGTCACATGACCTCTTATTGGAACAGAAGAGCGCAAGCACTGAATCTGCAGGACGGCAGCGCTGCAGTAAAGTGGAGTAGAGCGCATGCGTTTGCATTGATGATCATGTGTTCAATGTTGAATTTATGCTTTTAAATAACACACCGCAGAGCATGACGTCACATCGATCGTTTCCAGATTCAGACCACACTGAAGCAGTCGTCACATGGCCTCGAAGCGTCACTCTGAAGTGGACTGAAGCGGTTTTCAGTCGGCCACATTCGATCACATGACCTCTGGAGCTGACCGAGACACAGGGCGTGGCTGTGGCGTGAAGCGGGACGAGTGTTAAAGAGCGTCACCTGCGCCTCACACCGGCACGAGTCCCGCAGAGGAGCTCCGGACGGATCACAGGACGAGACCGGACCGGGCCTGGACTTTAAGTTGGCGTTTAGTTTCTGCCGCCGACTTTCATTTTGTTCGGTTTATTTTGTCATCTGTGACACACGCACACACACACACGCACACACACACACACACACACACACACACACACACACACACACACACACACACACACACACCACACACACCACTCGAACCTTCCGTGAAACAATCTCTCATGAAGTGTGGAAAGGCTGAAGCGAAGTACGACATTCGAGGGTTTCACTGCACAGGTTGCGTGGTTTAGCCCGTCGATATTTTCCTGTCAAGCGCTCTATGAAGGCATCATTTATGTCGTTTGGGATGCAGTGGACTTATACATTTAAAATATGAAACTCACTTACAGAAGGCTTTCGATTTCTAAAGCTGACGCGTGATTCGTTTGTGAAGACTGCGCATGCCGTTCGGCTGTAAGTGGTTTAATGTATTTGCATCTCAAAATGGTTTTATGACGCAAAATTAATGTAATGTTAGCCTAAACACAGCCAGTTTTGTCTTAAGATATTAAATGGACAGACAAACCACATTACTTATTATATTTCAAAAGAGATCTGTGCGTGAATGCTTATTAGATCTCCCGATGTCTAATGATGTTACAATCAAACGACAGAAAACATGAGAAAACGTGCAGATAACCTGAAATCTGTTTCGGTGCTCCTCTTTATTATTTACTGCTTGCTTGTTTTGAAGTTGTATTAGTTTAAACTACATTTGTTTTAAAAAAAAAAAAATTCAATTTGTAATTATTTAAAAAAGTAGGCCTACTTAATTACTTATGTAAGGATATGTAAATGTAAGGATTTTTAGGTTTAAGTTGGTAAACTAAATAAGTAGAAAAAGTCGATCGGATCGTGACTCCCAGAATCGTTTTAGAATCGGATCGTGACTCCCAGAATCGGATCGGATCGTGAGGGGACTACAGATTCCCACCCCGAGTTTAGATATAGCACCATTAAACAGCCAGGGCTGACCAATGAGCAGCACAACAAACACACCCTTCACTACAGTCTCTTCACTGAAACACAGGGCAGTGATCGTCCTCATTGATTATAGGGCGTTATATAAAGGCGGTCAGCCTCGTTCACACACCGACAGGGACCGACAGGGCAGCACCGCACAACTGAACCTTATATTTTCACATTAAAAAGGGTTATGCTTTACTAATATTATAAATAAGTTGCAGCACATCTCATTACAGCCTGAGCTCGTCTTAAAAACATCGAGTTATCTGCTGTTCTCAGACAGGCACAGGGTTAGGATTAGTGTAGGGAATGTACCGTCTGTGCAGTATAAAAACCATTACGCCTGTGGAGAGTCCCCGAAAACCACATATACAAGTGTGTGTGTGTGTGTGTGTGTGTGTGTGAGTGTGAGTGTGAGTGTGTGTGTAGGGCTGCACGATTATGACAAAAATCATAATTGTTGATTATTCTCTTGAAATTGTAATTGCGATTATTAATGACCCCCGCCCTAACGGGATCATATCACTCCTATTTTACGTTCCCTTCACTGGTCACCAGTACACTGCAGAGTGGATTTTAACATTTTACTTCATTTATAAATCTCTAAACTGATTCCACCTTACCTGACTGAGCACCGTCCAGCCAGATCACTGCGGTCATCTGATCAGACACACTTGTCTGTCCCTAAATCAAGGTGAAAATGCAGGGGACCGTGTCCTAGAGTCTGGAATGATCTGCCATTTCGATTAGACTGCCTTCACCTTTATCTGTTTTTAAATCTCAGTTGAAAACATATTTGTTTGATAAAGCACATAATACATGTTGAAGCACCCTAACATTGTAATTTATTGTTACATTATAACGCTGAAGCACTAATTCTAGTCAATTTTATGGGATTTTTCGACAATTCTGTTTTATTGCTTATTTTTTTATGTATTTTTTTACTTTGTGTTTTTCTGTGTTTTTAACTATTGTAAAGCACATTGGACAATGTAAGTTGTATTTAATTGTGCTATATAAATAAATTGCCATTACCGTTAATAAGGATTATCATAATTTACATTGAATGATGCGTTGAATAGCTTTACACCATTGTTTGAAGCAGCTGCGTGCCATATTTTTGTATAAATATAGAAAAAAAGCTAAAAACACTCATGATTTTTTGATTGTTTATAGCATTAAACTTCAAATGTCATCTATACATTGGTTTGGTTTCTTCTTTAAATAATAATAAAAAGTCAACATGTGCATGGCATAATAGTAGGGGTTGTTCTTGGAACTCAGATGTAGGAACTGGAGAGCAGTGCGGTTCCCTGAGAACTGATGCTCCCTGGGGCCTGAAGTGACCTAAACTGCGCTTGTTGATGTGACTTTTATTTTGACGGCGCTGAGAACAGTTCTGACACATCCTGACCACACGGATCTCAAAAAGAGATTCACTGGTGCTGATTCACTGATGCTGCTGATTCACTCAGAGGTTCACTGGTGCTGATGACTCACTCAGATTCACCAGTGCTGATTCACTCAGAGATTCACTAGTGCTGATTTACTCAGATTCACTAGTGCTGATTCACTCAGAGATTCACTAGTGCTGATTTACTCAGATTCACTAGTGCTGATTCACTCAGATTCACTAGTGCTGATTCACTCAGATTCACTAGTGCTGATTCACTCAGAGATTCACTAGTGCTGATTCACTCAGAGATTCACTAGTGCTGATTCACTCAGATTCACTAGTGCTGATTCACTCAGATTCACTAGTGCTGATTCACTCAGATTCACTAGTGCTGATTCACTCAGATTCACTAGTGCTGATTCACTCAGATTCACTAGTGCTGATTCACTCAGATTCACTAGTGCTGATTCACTCAGATTCACTAGTGCTGATTCACTCAAGAGATTCACTAGTGCCGATTTACTCAGATTCACTAGTGCCGATTTACTCAGATTCACTAGTGCCGATTTACTCAGATTCACTAGTGCCGATTTACTCAGATTCACTAGTGCCGATTTACTCAGATTCACTAGTGCCGATTTACTCAGATTCACTAGTGCCGATTTACTCAGATTCACTAGTGCTGATTCACTCAAATTCACTAGTGCTGATTCACTCAGATTCACTAGTGCTGATTCACTCAGAGATTCACTAGTGCTGATTTACTCAGATTCACTAGTGCTGATTCACTCAGAGATTCACTAGTGCTGATTCACTCAGAGATTCACTAGTGCTGATTCACTCAGAGAGATTCACTAGTGCTGATTCACTCAGATAGTGCTGATTCACTCAGATTCACTAGTGCTGATTCACTCAGAGATTCACTAGTGCTGATTCACTCAGAGATTCACTAGTGCTGATTCACTCAGAGATTCACTAGTGCTGATTCACTCACGCTGTCTGTCAGGGTCAGAATGAACTTTTCCAGTACGTGGCAGATGTCAACATCAACAGAAGCCATCTTTACAGTGCAGCGGAGGAGCAGAAGCGGTGTCTGACGGTTTAATGCTGCTCATGTGATATCATGACAAAATCATTACTGCTGATTTTCACTCTTGATATTGTAATGATTATTCATGATTATTAGAAAGATTTTTGTGTGGGAAAAAGCAAGGCTACCGTCAAACCAAGCTAAAATGTTTATGAATTTGTTTATTGCTTTCACAGATTAGAAAATCAAGACTTCACATTCATTATTTCAGTAGCATGAAAAACAAATGGTTATTAAAACTGGGAATAAATGATGTGAACACTTGTGAGTTCTGAACCCTGGTTATAATCACTGAAGCGTCTGCATTGATCTCTTTCTGACAGAACAGTGAACACCTCCTCTGATTGGACGCTGCATTCAGAAGATCAGCAGAAATGTGAGGCACCATGAGCCAATCTACAGTGAGGGTAATGCCACAACTGACACTTTTAGTCACGACAGCCATGAGGGGCACTGTTTTTGCCCCCTTATCTTGAATTTGGGGGCATTTTCATCCCAAGCCCCCATTAATTTCCATCCCTGCTGTCTGTGAAACTACAGTCTGACAGAAACATGTTAAATGATTGATTTGAGCTGTTGATCTGCGTGAATCTATTTACTCATTCAGCCGGAGTTTTAGTGATTAATGTTTATGGGAATTTCCTGCACTACAAGTCTGGAACTTGTGGAAATGAGTCAAATTGAGCGCAGTTTCCAGAATCTGGAGCTGAACTTCAGGATCTGCTTATATTTCAACACGGTCTTATTTCTGTACATCACAGAAGCTTAAACACGTCAGACAGTGATTTTGAAATATCCCAGAATACATGCTGTGTGTCCCAGAGAAGTCCGATTTACTCTTTTATTCTCCACACGTGTGTGTGTGTGTTGTACTGTGGGTTGAGGTGCTGAAGCCTCTTCCTGCACAACACACTCCATTTCCTGCCGTGTGCCGACTCAGAGAAGCGCATATCGTCAGCCACAGTGACCACCATCTGATCCAACCCACAGCGAGTTCAGTGTTTCACACACACTTGTGAAGTGAGGTATTTCTGGAGTCGCTCACTGAATCAAACACCGGACATAATGAAGTCAGTGATAGTTCAAAACATGTATTTCTGCACACTTCCACACACTAATGAATCAATCAGGCAGTGCAGGCTACACCAGAAGATCTGCTTACTAATTACTGAACAGAGAGAAAGTCCTGTACGTCTGAGAGCGTGAGGAGAGAACGAACCCTTTAATGAAGTGAGATCTGACGGATATCTAACATCTCACTGGTTCAGTGGTGCTCAAGCTGCACATTTGAGCTTGTTTATCATTCGACGGGCTCTATTTATGTTCTGATCAATGTTTATATGTGATTAAA